>NW_017100132.1:428025-437647 GCF_001263275.1 Habropoda laboriosa | reverse complement strand
CGCGCGGCCGTTTAATCGACGTGTTCTAACGTCGAACCAGGCCGGTTTCCGGTCGCGTAACGAGATTCGAATCGTTTGTATATCGCTGCAGCCAGGCCAGCCACAGTCGAGCAATATCCCGGGCAGCGTGCTAATGTATTTTTAATACGTTTCCCCGGCGATTAATCAGACGGCGGCGGTCGGCCGTGTGTTTTTAATGTTCGACGCAAACACTGGCCACCCTTTCACGGCCGTTGAAAATTTAAATAAGCCCGCGCGACCGGAGATAAGGAAAATTGGCAGGAAAGGGGGGGGGGGGGGAAAGATCGTTAAAGCGTTAAAAATCCTGTTCCCCGAAGCTTTTTCACTGGTTGTTTTGATCTGGTCATAATTCATAACCAGCAGGATTTTAACTGTGAAAAGTTTGAATTATTCGCGGTGGCTGAGCTGCGAGGATTATTAGGAATTTTTTTTTGTCTGTTTTTGTTTTGCTCTTTCGGTTCGGTTGAATATTACACGATGCAGAACGAAGTTTTGTTTTTGTTTTTTAGTAGCGGTTGAATAAAATGTAGGGGTTACCAGGTGAGAATACGGTGGGTTAGGTTTGATCGAAGGACTAGGTTTGGGTTAGGGTAGAATCAAGATCACTGAAATTGTGCGTACCTATTTTGTGATAATTTTGAGGTGAATGGGTTAAGTTTGATGTAGTGGAATATTTTAAAAATTGTGGAAATAGAAAAGAGAATAATTGCGGGGGCTTGTTAATTCTTTGAACAGTGATTTTTCTGTATATTTGCACGCTTCTGTTTAAATCAAATTGCAAGTGATTATAGTAATGTATCAATGGATCAACAGGAGACGTATAAATTAAGAGCAGTATTGCTTTTCTACTTAAATTTGAAACGTGTGTGCACGTTCGTGGTACTCAAAGGGTTAAGTTACACCAGATAATTCCCTTAAATACTCGAATATATCCTAAAACGACTGCCATTATCATTCCAAACACTCGAAGTTTCCTTTCATCCGTAAAAATCGTGACTCGTTAAAGGGAGAGTCCAGTTTGAGAATTCGAATTTCTTTTGGCTAAATTAGTAAACATATCGTGATATTTCTTCTTTCTACAGAAAGGAATACCTCTAAACTACAATAAAAAAATTTTGTTCCGTGTAATTTTTAATATTGCGTTGTAAATTTTAAACTTTAAGCGGTCTTCCTACTGTGACGGCTGAAAACAAACTTAATTTTACGGAAATTTATAGAAAAGCAATTTTGAGAATTAAGCGTTAAAACTTCCTGGACATACTTTCAAGATGTCAAACTGCAAGAAAATACAAAAGAAAATTTACTCATCCCGTCACTGTAGGAACACCCCTTAACTTAGCACACAAGTCTATCTGCAACTCTACGCAGGAAAAATTCGGAAAATGCAGAAAGAAGAAGAAAATCAACCTTCTGACACTTTCAAACTGAACTCACTCCTGCATTGAACTCACACTAGAAACTCGCTCGCCTGATAAATTTCTAACGATGCAGAAAAAGAGGTCCAGATCCACGGTAGGAGCAATAACTCTTTTTCTGGATCGTGAGGCTTTTCCACGCGAGGAGGAGGCCATTTAACCGCGCTGTAACCGGTGGCTTGAATCCATGCTGACGGGGTGCGGCTCATTAGACGCGATTAGTCTGCAAGCAGACACGCTCCTTTATGTCCACACGTACATGCTTACGCAGGTACACGTAGACGCGCGAATAACCAGCGCAAACTGCGACGCTGTCCCCCATCAGGATTCAAGCGGTGTGTCTCTGTAACGTGTGTGTATTTGCTTCCCTGTAAATCCATATACGTGCACGACGATGGAGCAGGGACAGTCGTTGTTGCATGGCCGCAGTCAGCAGGTTTGGCGACAATGAGGATGCGCTTTTAATAAATCGCCACCTTCCAACACGCGCGATTTCCTCTCGCTTGTTGCCCCGTTCCTTCGTCAAGATCCTGCGTGTATAGGTGCCGTTTAATGGCCGGGGGATTAATGGGGTGCAGGTGCGTCGTTTGGGGCTGCTGTGTACTGCGAATTGCTCGGGACTTTTAGGCGATGAGGCTTCCGTTTGCGCTCCATGCTTTAATAGCCACGATACGGCTTCGATTTTGAATTATTCTGCTCTGGGTAGAAGAATATCGGGGGCTCATTTGGTGGCGACGAGGGGAATTCTAAGGTTCGAGTGAGAATTCTGGGTCTGGTGCAGGAGTGAATGGCCCAGTTAGGTGTTTTCGTGGTTTGGTTTTTTAATTGGGAAATTTAAAGGTGGAAATGATTTTTTGCGGTTCTGATCCTTAGTTATCCTGTTTCTGTATGTGAAAAAGGGGATTTAGATGCAGGCTACTGTGGAAATTTTAAGCGTCAAATGAGAATTCTGGGCCTGGTGCAGGAGTAAATGGTCCGGTTAGGTGTTTTCGTGGTTTGGTTTTTAAATTGGGGAATTCGGGGGTGAAAATGATTTTTTGCGGTTCTGATCCTTAGTTATCCTGTTTCTGTATGTGAAAATGGGGATTTGGATGCAGGCTACAATGGAAATTTTAAGGATCAAATGAGAATTCTGGGCCTGGTGCAGGAGTAAATGGTCCGGTTAGGTGTTTTCGTGGTTTGGTTTTTTAATTGGGAAATTTAAAGGTGGAAATGATATTTTGCGGTTCTGATCCTTAGTTATCCTGTTTCTGTATGTGAAAATGGGGATTTGGGTGCAGGCTACAGCGGAATTCTGGGTCTGGTGCAGGAGTAAATGGCCCAGTTAGGTGTTTTCATGGTTTAATTTTTAAGTTGGGGAATTGAGAGAAAAACATTATTTTTCACAGTTTCAATCTTTAGTTAATCTGTCGCTATAGGGGCAACAGGGAGAATCTTAAGTCTGTTACAGAATTAAAGGACTTGTTTTGCTTGTTGTAAATGCAAGACACACATTTTACGTTTACAATAGTCATAACGATAGAATTAAAAATGAGAATTCTCTGAATGAATCAAGCATTGTATTTTCAATACTGTTCGATCGAATGACGAGTTAACTTGTCTTCTCTAATTAACGTGTTATCTCTCTATAACACTATGCGACTTAAAAATGACGTATACATTAATCTACATTCTGCAAGCCTCATTTTATTTATTCATTACTGTATTATTACATTATTGCCAGTAAATGTTTTTATAATTTTGTAGTACCGGGGCCTCCATACCTAAAAAGGGATACCTCCAAAGAAAAATAGAGAAGGAGTTGTTGGCGTAGTGCGCAAGGCCTCTGCTTGCCAATCCGCAGGTCCCGGTTTTGGGTCCTCAAAATTTTTCTTCGGTTCTTACAATTTTTATAATACTTACTCATTCTTGCTTCTTCGAACAAAATGTAAAATTCTAATCAACCGTAATTTCTCTCCCCCATAAACGAAGAAAAATCGGATTACAGAGGGTTGAAAATACCCATAGCCGAAAGCCTCGTTTAAAGTTTCACAGTAACAAAAACGGCTTATAATATCGATACTATTTACCCTATCCAGTATTCTTCCAAAGCCAGTGTTCATGGCAATTTGCATTTCATTAACGTCGCGCCTTGTCCCGTTTAACGACGCCCCAGCCCCTCTCCCACCTCTCCCGCGCACAATTAAAAGTTGAGGCCGACTGGCTATTTGCATATGGTGTAAAAACACCGTGGTTGTTACACGGCGGGGCTCGCGTGACGCACGAAGGATCAAGGAAAGTCCCTTGCATTTCCGAGTTTTAATGTCATCGGTCCACGGAAATACTACTTTAACTAGTTTATGCCGTGGATACGCACGCGCGCCGGTCAGCTGCGCGAGTTCGATACGTAAATTTTGTGCAAGTGCGACTTGTTACGTGGTTTCGAACGAAAATTCTCTCCTTCCTCGAATTTCGACAGGTCGACGGCCGAAAGTTAGAGTATGGTCGACTTGCTGGTGGAATTTTAAGTTCGACCACCTTTCAGTTAGTTCTTGTTGCTATTTTTCAAGTTAGAAATGATTTTACTTGAACCGGAGCCGTGAAAATTGGAAATGGTGTTTTAGGTGAAATGTGCAAATTGGTCGACTTAGAAATTGTGGTCAATTTTAGAAATTCAGGTCAGGCGTTTTGGGTACTCTGTTTTTGTTTCGTTGGCTTCCAAGGAATTGTGTAATTCGGATTGGAGATTTTATGGTGCTTGTTCTATTCAGCTAATTTGATCACTTCTAATTTTTAATTTATTTGGATTTTTACTAAATTGTGATGAATAGATAAATTAGTTATTATATATAAATATTTCCCTAATTTGATCACTCCTGATTTATTTTGATTCTCACAGGATTCTGAGAAACATATTAGTTAAGGTAAGAAATTCTGAATCACTGGATATATTTAACTAATTTTATCACTTCTGATTTATGGTTTATTTGAAATTCTTCTTGAATTAAAAAAAAATTAATTAATTAAACTAGAAAATTTTCAGTCATTCACTGTATTCGCCTAATTTAATCAATTCTTACTGTCTTTTAAAAGATAAATTAGTTAGGATAGGAAATTCAAGACATTCACTTAATTTGATTAAAATTAAAAATTGCAAATACACAAGGTTCGGTTGCGCAATCCAAAGTTCGGTCGCGCGATCCAAAGTCTGGCCGCGCGATCAAACATCTCATGTCTGAAACATTTTTTCCTGAAGTTCAAGGAAAATTCCGACATTTCTTCCACTTACTCGGGACCCTCTGTATACATCTCTCTCGCACTTTTTTCAATAAAAAACACCACGAAACACTTTGGAACGGAACGCGAGAATGTGGAAGTCACGAATCCAGCTCAGGCTGAGACCATTTAACCGGCGTCGCGAAGTTCGTGGCACGGAGTGATTAATCTTCCTGAACGGTGCATTCCTGACGTGTATGCTAGTTACGTGGCTGCTGGTGCTCGTGGACGCACTCGAATCGCCGTGAAAAACCGTGCACTCTGGAGTGAAAAAAGAAAGAAAAAACGGAAATGGGAGGGCGCGTCGAGGCGAGCATTGCTCCACGCTGCCTTCGAATTCGTGTTTTTCACGCTTCGAATGGAACGCGACAGTCATAAAGGAAGCAGAGTGCCGCGAGAACACGTGTACCGTGGCGTGATTTTAAGCCCGTGGTTATGAATGGCCGGGACATTTCCTTGCTCGGTAGATTACTGGCAGTCCATTGTATGCTAAACTTGGTGTATCAAGTCCTTTGACTTTCTTAATCTGATTGGAGTTCTTCCTCCTTTCCTTTTTCATTTTCTGCTTTTTTAAAGAGTTTACAGAGGTAGCTTAGCTTTAATGTGTTACTGTTTAGACAGGTTTAATGGATATGTTCGGGAGAACGGTTCTATGAGTAGTATTGTTCGTAGCTGTGTGCAGTGGAAGTTGTGTTCTCGGTGAGAGGGGAAATTGTTTCATGGAAGGAATTGAGTTCAGGATATGAAAGTTTTCAATTTGTTCGTGGGGTGTTGTAGAATGTTGTATTCAAGTTTGGAGTGGCAGCATAGAGATAGGATGATAAATAGGAGTTCTCCGATTGTCTAGGTTGTAAGAAGAAGAGAATATTAGAATTTGAGGATTTTGTAGATCAGTTTTCTTCATTTGAAAATTTCTTAAATTTCTTAGATTTTCTATTTTTCAGAACGTGCACGATAAAATTAATTACGAATGTGTATGACCTATTTACTGTTGGATGAAATGATGAGCATATGTATGTTTCAACTATTCTCACGCATATGTTGTTCAAGGGACAGTGAACGTGTTAATTTATGAGATACAGATTTTTGAAGAAGAGCTGCCTTTCAGCTGATCACAGATGCTGGGGCATGACTCATAAATTAACACGTCACTGCCATGTTAATTATCTGTGACATACATTCTTAATTGGTCCGACTTTAGTGACGCCAACATTATTTCTTCTAGTCAATATTAATGGATGTCTACATCGTTCAATAAAAAATTCTGAATACACGAATAAATAGATAAAAGTGTCTGCCGTTCGACAACTAATTTTTTAAGATTTTTATAGCAGTGATATTAAGAAATAATTACACCATCGAATCGAAAATTCAGAATATCACAAATAAGTAGATAAAGGTCTCTGACATTCAACTAATAAATTTTACTTTAACAGCAGTGGTGTTGACAAATGATTGTACCTTCAAATAAAAAATTTATCGTAACACTAATGACTAAATGAAAATGTCTATTATTCAACAGTTAATAAAGTTTACTTTTACAGCAGTGATATTAAGAAATGACTGCAGCATCGAATAAAACTTTCCGAATAACACAGTTAACGTTCGATAATCGTTTTCAACGCTTATTCTAAAATTAAATTAAAAAATTTTTAAAATAAATTTCTAAATCAAGATTAAGATTTTCTGAAAAATGCCCCGAAAGTTCCCTTTGCTTGCGAAACATTAAATTTCCCCCCGAAAAAATTTGAAGTAGTTGTTGAACGAACCGTTGAACTAAAAGCAACAACGTAACTTAAACCGGTGTCTCCCTAAACGTTTCCACGTGGTAATCAACGCGCATACTTTCGGTGCGAGTGTTTCAAGCGTATTTCCGCTTAATTTCCAAGCACTCTCGACGACCTCCGATCGCCAGCTTCCGGAATCTCGAAAACCGTCGCCGGGGAATGTCGTACAGTACGTACACGAACCTCAAGATGGAGAGAAAGAGAGAGATAGAGGCTGTAGAGGTGGTATTCGTCGACGTCGGCCCACCCTTCGCGCCCCTCTTCCGGTTCACGAAACTTCCCTCGTAAAATCACTGCGAAGATTTCATTAAGCGAACGTTTACTCGTCATCTGTCCCGGGATAATGAACCTTTTTGGTGACAAGCTGGCGAGCAAAAGGCGCAGAGAAACTGGGGGCTAGAGGGAAGGCGTGGAAAGAGGCGGAAAGGATAACAAGAAACCCGGCGAAATGAGAGAATTTATCGACGGTGTTGCAGCCCGCGTGTAAACCACGAAATTCCAGCGTCGCTTCTGGAAATTCATCAGACTTCCGGTGTGATTTAAGGAGTTGCGTTGCTGGTCAACGCTGACCTACGATTTTTATGATCAAATGGTTGGAATTGTGGAGATTATTCAGTCCCGCGTGACTTTTCGTAAAACTATTCAATTATGTACTTACTCTTTGAATTGAAATAGTAAGTAGAGAATTCTACAATATATCTGGTACAAGATTAAATATTCTTAAAGTTTCGCTGTTAAAATTGACAATTCAGGGGTAGAAGTGACATTTGTCGATTGATGGAAATTTGTAAAAAACGAAAATTGTGTAATAGAAGGCTGAAAATTGACAAAATGTCCGCTGTTCGAAGTTAGACACTCCTCTGCATCCTTCGTTGTGCTTTGTTGCTCTTAAAGAAATATCCATTCTTCACAATTTCTATCTTTCTTTCAAAAAATCCAAGATTCATGTCGATTAATCTATTTCTCGAAGGAATATTCTATTTACCAGCTTAACGCTACTACCTTAGACGAAATTAAATAAATAAGTGTGGGACGGTCTAGCGCAGCGGTAGCTAGACAAAGGCTACCGAAAGACGACGGCTGTGCGTGTGTGTGAGCGTGTGAGAGCGAGGGGTGAGACGAGCGAAAAAGGCAGTCGTTAAGTGGCCACCGAGTCGTTTGCATCTGTAATTTTGTTCTTTTTCTATTGTATTTATTAAACTTTACAACGTTGACCCGTTGTTGCTCCCTTCTCCCTGTTCACATCCTACATAAATGAAAGTGCGTTTAAAAGTCCGATCTTTAAATCAAGGAATTGCTATTGATCACCGTTTCAAAATTCACCATTACTATTTTCACCTCTGCACCGTTGCAAATCTCTCGGTTTCGTAAATGAACAGCCAGAAATTCTGTCAGTCTCGGGAGGGAGGCTCCTCCAGTAGAGTGGTCGATGGAACAACCAACACACGAAGGAAACTGGACGATCGAAACACTTAAAATTGTAAGCGTTATTCGACCACGTTTGCCTGGCCCGTGAAAACCGTGGCAGCAGGATATTGAAATAATTTATGTCGGTCAATTTCTCTCGCCACCGACCCTGGCCTGAATCTTTCATGCGGTCGTTCCAAGCGCGAGAATGCAATCGCTGCACCGGCTGAATTTTAAATAATGAAGTTCTGATTACATCCGCAAAGGGAGTTAAGCTCTTTAATAAACCGGAAGGGAAGTCCTTGGCGTAATTCATCCCGCGGTCCTGCCTCGATCTAGGACTTCATATCGCGCCACCCAGCTGCGCGGCCATCTTTGGGAAACCCTCTATTGGCTTCGTCGTGCCTTCAATTCTGTCTCTTTTGCTGGAATTATTGGAGGACGGAAGTTGGCAAATTTTATTAATAATTGGATATTTCGAATTTATCAGAGAGTTTTTTAGTCTGAGATTAGGTTAGGCTGGGTCGTAAAATGACGGGAGAATGCCATCCTCTTTATCTATAATGCTTTGAAATGTTTAGGATTACTGAAGATGAGAGATTCGAAATTAGAGTTGTGGAATTTGTTAAAAATTTTTAGGACAAATTCACAGAATTTCTGAGAGGAATCAATTTTTCTGTGGTAGCTTTCTCTTTGCTAAGTAGATGTTTGGACAGCTTTCAAGTCGCTAGATTCCATAATTCGTAATTAGAAATGTGGAATTAGTTCAGAATCTTCAGTATATGGTCTTAAACTGTATACCGAGTCTGAATTCACAGAATTTATGTCCACAAGTGGATGTAAAATCTTGGCCAGTCTTTAGGTGAGAAACCTCTGAGGACAAGTCATGATACCACTCTCTTTATCCTTTTCGAAAAATGTTTCTCATGTACAAATGTATTTTCACAATTAGAAATGTCGAAATTACTCAAATTTTCAAATTAACCCTCTTCCTCGTACCAAACCTTTTCCACTCATTTTTTTCAAATTTCCACTACTAAAAACGCACAAAGCAGCCAGAGCAGCCACCACAGGCCTGACTCCTAATTAAAACAGCAAAATTCCTAAAAAAAAAGACGAAGAAGAGAAAGAATCCCTTGTCCACTCGAAATCCACAAAATTGCCGAAAATAACCTTTTCACCGGTCACCATTCACCTCAATATCTCCCTCAGCGGAGTGCCACCTTCCCTTTAGCCACAGAATTCGCCACTCTGGCTTAGAAATAGAGGTATATGTCCCCGAAACATTTCCGTGGCACGGAGGGTAACGAGGGTAAACGTGATTTCGCAGAGCTCCAGGCTCGGAGGGTTCCCTCGAAAAACAGGCTCTCGATAACAGCACGTCGTCTCGAAACCTTCCGCTTATCGCAAAGACTAAGCCCCGTCAGCCTAAAGGGGGGGTACCTCTGCTGACCCAGAGGGCAATCTTTTATTAAATCTCACCCCTGGATACCCCTTTCTGGTGGGTTGATTCTTTTTCCAACCGGTTCCGCCTAATCAGACCACGGTTCCGTCTGGCCTCAGCTCTGGGCTAATGACAAACGTCTGCTCGATTTCTGTGAGTTTCGTGATGTCACAACACTACCAAGTGTCTTTCGAGAAATAGTGGCTATTGAAAAAAACACAAAAATTTATTATTACCCCAATAGTTAATTATAAATATGTTATTTAACGATCGTTGAGAAATAGTTTCTGAGT
>NW_017100132.1:410258-427934 GCF_001263275.1 Habropoda laboriosa | reverse complement strand
CCCAAATTTTATTTTATTTCTTACAATCTATTTTTTTTTTATAAAAAATTGAACAAAAATCCTGCACAGAGCCAATTTTGCCTTTGTTTCGTGGTACTTCCAAACAGTCGTATTCAGCGAAACTGCCGAAAACAAAATTTTTTGAATTTTTCCATTAATTGAAAAGTGCAGCTTGGCCCTTTTCGGTCAGATTTCTGCAATAACCCGTGACACTCAAACGGTTAACAGAAGGCAGTTAAGAAGGATTGGGGAATAAGAATAGAGGCCGAAGAAAATTGCTAAACTTCTGTCAAAAAATGTTTAATTTCCCTCAATATTAATATTCATGAAGTATTTCAAAATAAACGATCCTCCTTCCAAAACACAGTTCTCCCATTGTCAGAACAGCATACGTTTGAAGATTAATTCAAACAATCGAGGTTCTATTGTACATCTAAACACGTGGTGCACATTATGGAATAACTTAAAACAGTTGTTCAGCGGAGAAGTCGACAATGAGGCTCGAATAAATCGTGGAATAATTCGGAAGTTGTTTGGATAGCCGTCGATCCCCTAGCGAACTTTCCCTCCCGGACGGTCGATCTTAATTTTCCATCCGCTTGAACGGGGTGTTAAACATCCCGGGACTCGTTGTGTCGGCGGAGCTTTAATTGAAGTAACTTGGTGTTTACGTAGCGATGTAATCCCTGGCCTCTGGCCTGATTTTCCCCGGAATCCTTATGCATTATCTTTTTCGTCACTATCTGTTGCTCTAGAGCGCGGAGATTGGCGAGGGATTATTGTGAAACTTGGTCTAACTGGGTCTGAAATTCGGAATCGTCATCAGGTGCACTCTGCGCCACTTGCAAATAGAAGCCAGTTTAATCGGACGTTTTATGGGGAATCTGAAGTGGTGGAAATAATTGAATGTCACTTTTCTGGGAAATCTAAGGTGCACTGTGTTATCTATAATAGTTTCCCAGCAGCAGCGTGATACTTTGAAAATTCTAACTTATTAGTGTTATACCACAGTGAGTTACAAAAACCCTCAGGTTCTCAGTTTAATAATTTATTATGCCGATATGGACGACGATAAAAAGGAGAGCATGAAATGAAAAAGTTAAGTAGGAATTTTTGTTATCTGGATGCAAATTGCAAATTCCTTTTTTAAATTTTATACATTTTGGGATACTTGACGTCACTCAGCAATTTGTCAAATTACGATATTTTACTTTTTATTACCTTGCACTCTGCTATAATAAATTATTATACTCGGAGACCAGAGATTTTTCTTACACATTGACTTTTCTAAGTATCACTATTTATCTACACTGAGGATAAACGAAACCAAAAATGCTTGAGAAAATTACATTATCCCGGCTTTACGAGATCTTACTGAAAATCTACCTCGAGGAACGCCTAACTCGCGAATACAACGAGATTCTCTCTATCAAAAATTCAGAACTACGTGTACAAATAAGAGGGAGGACGATCGAGATTGATGGCGCTAGGGAGACTAGGTATCAGCTGTATCTTTAATGTGACAACAGCTAAGGCACGTGGCTGGGTCGTAAAAGTGGTAGTTTCTGGCATGATTCATCAGGGAAGTAGTTCGAGCCACCGGAATCTTTGGCCCCAATTGGTCTCCAGTGTCTAATCTGGCCTAGTGTAATCCAGTGACATAGTTCCACGGCGTGTTTCCTCAGATTTCATCGAAAACGTGACACAATTAGCGACTTGTCGGCTGAAATTTATATCGTTGGAGAAATTTTTCCTTCTATCGCGACGTCTGTCGATATGTCAAATGGACGAGATGTGGGAAAATTAGAGGAATGGGCAACGTTTGTATTATAAATCGAGCCCAAGAGAAATCTGAACGGAGTTAATTAGACAAGGGCTTGTGCACGGTTGAAGAGCTAATCACCCGATACTAAGGGACAAAGATACCAAGAGAATCGATAGCCTGAGCTGTTTGATTTCTGTGGGAGTTTGTTAAATCAGATGACCTTTGTGTTTGCTTCTATAGATCCGAAGGGGTCGTGGTGATTGTGGTTAAAGGGACGATTGATAAACTTAGTTTCAGCTTATTACAATATTTCATTGTCCGATAAATTCATAGACCTTGTTCGGAGAATCTCTGGACAGTATTTCAGCTGGTTTCGTCAAAGATTTATTAGCTTCTCTAATTGTCCAACTGAAGAATTAACAGGGTTCTCACAAGCTGTCGCTCAACTACTCATCGCAGTAGATACAAATTGTTCCTCGTGTTCAACGGACACAGATCTTCCAGCTTTTCAAGCCTTCCACTTCCAAGTGATCCCCGTCAACTCTCAAGCTTCACGAAATTTGTGAGAAGGTGAACCCAATCTTGGTGCAAAAGGTTGAAAATTGACAAAACAGCGGCTGCTCAAAGTTAGACCCTCTTCTTTATCCTCCAGAATCTTTATCTTCTCGCACAGTTCATCTATTTTCAAAAAATCAGAAGAGCCTTAATTTTAAGTTAGTTTTACCCGTTGCGGAAAACCTAGGGAGGTGTGTGAGCATGGTGGAAGTGTTAACGTTCTAAACAAGCAAGAGTGAGGAATGAGTGACAGTGTGGGGTAAGATTTGAAAGAGAGGAGTCTTTGAATTGACAGCGTTGAAAGAAAGATTGTGCGTGGAAGCAGCGTGGTTTATAGTTGACATAAACATATAGTTTTGTTTTATTTACCTTTGTTAATAAATTATTATTATTTTAAATACACTTTCCGAACCTTAGTCACAAGTCCAAATCAAAGTCCCACAGTAATCTGTTTACTTCTTCGAGAGATGAAATAACTAAGACCTCGAACTTTCGCAAACAACACCTTCACCCACTGTCCCGCTGGATCACTCGATCCGTCCGTTCCATCATCTGTTAATTACACCTGAAAAAGGCCCACCAAAAGAAAGACTTAATCGACACTTAATTGATCCGCGTAAACGCGTCCCGGGTAGCAAAAGATCGTGGGCTGTTGGAAGTGGGGGATGGTAGCGCGTTCTCATCAAGGGCACTCGTGGAGGTAATTATTCTCTGTTAATGAGCAGCGTTGCCGGGGCGCAATCGATAGTACGTCAAACAAGTCGAACTCCGCCGGCATAAGCGGAAGTTAAGTCGAACGCGAGTAGGGGTGGAATTGGCGGAGGGATGGCTGGATGGGTGACGTGCACAGGCGGCTAGGAAGCAAATGAACCGAGTCTTCCCCGGCGTTGTCCTTTCATCCCCCTGATTTCAGCTCTGGCATTGAACTGCACACGGGGAAATCTGATCCCCAGATGGAGCCAGATTTAGATTGTCGCGACTACTACGGCCCGGTGTAGCGAGAGAGGAGACCCCGGTACCAGGGAAATCGGGGTATTAGACAAGTTGTTTGATGATCCGGCAAATTCGGACGGCGGTATCCCTCTTGTAATTCGACCTCTTGCCGGTTATCGTCCGGCCGAGGCGACCTTCTCCATTCAGTGGCCCTCTGGACCAGCTTCTTTTGCGAAGGTTTAAGGGCAATTTGTTCGCTTCCGGCGGGGAAATTGATTTTCTTCCTTCCTACTGACCTGCACGATCCATGTTGATCTTCTTGATTCCTGGTTCTTGCTCGGAGGTTTTGTTCGTGAGCGGAGTGTCCCCGGGTCTAGAAGAATCGAAATTTATATGGATTCCGGGTTGGATTAGGTTTCGAGGTGATTCAATTGGGCTTGGAATTTGGAACTGTGGCGAGATTAGGTAGGAACTAATATTCTGGGTGTACTGGTAAAACATAGTAATAGTAAGTTGAAAAAATTATGGTTTTTTGCTTTATGGTGAAGAAACTTGTGGACACTACACGATTTTGATAAAATTTTGCATATTTTCACTTATTTTTTTAACTTGTTAATATTCATGTTTAGAGGGTGGAATCATTCCTCGAAGTGGGAAGTTGAAAAATTGTTAATTGGAGTAACTCGAAAATCATAGAAGATAGAGCAACTTCCTTCTAAAACATTTCTTCGAATAACGGAATAGATAACCTATATAATTTTAATATACGCTTTTTGAATTTGGGATAAAGCTGTTTAAAATATTCGTCGAATGACAATAGAAAGTTCCTACGAAATTCTGTTCATTAATCCACACAAATCGTAGTTTGGCTCGGTGAACTCTCAGAAGCGAAACTTTCTGACGCCCTGAAAAAATGAACAATCCTCCAGTCCTGTACTTTCGAGTTTCCCGGGATTTCGAAGAAACGAGCAAAATGTGGCAAAGGGAGAACGCTAATTGGCGTGGCGCACAATCGAAGAACGAGGAGGGAAATTAAATTATTTGCCACTTAACACAGTTCCTTTGATGGCCCTCGATTCGTGGCGTGGAGAAGGAAGGGCGAGGGAGATTCGCAGGCGAAATAATCCACGGCGCGATCAAAAAGAAAATTTTCAAAGGGGGATTTCGATCCTGAAAGAGGCGCAAGAACCCTCGATCCTCCACTCGCGGAGAAGACGAAGTAGATAATTTTCTTCCATATCCACCAACTGGATTTCTTCAATCTGTATTCTGACCAATAAACTTACTGTCACGTCCAACAGATCCTCCGTGACCTCCTCTCTTCGTTCCAGAGAATTTCTTCTCCCCTTTCTGCGGCGATGAACAATTTCCGGGCCCTTTCGATTTCACTTGCCGGTCAAATGTCCAGCTAGGTGACCCACAAATCGCGGGAACTTAATTTGTTCGCTGTTCGCCCCTTTTTTTATGGCGAAGCTCGACGGATTAGACGAGAAAATATGAACAAGTGTGAAAAGGACTTAATGATATTTTTGATTCTTTCTCTCACTCTCTCTAAAACTAGTCAGATTAGACGAGAAAATATGGACAAGTGTGAAAAAGGCTTATTGATGTTTTTAATTCTGAAGAATGTCAGTGGACCATTTTTTAATATTCCTTCCCCTTTTCTCTCTCAAAAACTAGGCAGAGTAAATGAGAAAATATGAATAAGTGTGAAAAAGCCTTATTGATGTTTTTAGTTCTTAAGAATGTCAGTGGATCATTTTTTAATATTCCTTCCCTTTTTCTCTCTCCAAAACTAGGCAGATTAAACCAGAAAGTATTAATAAGTGTGAAAAAGGCTTATTGATGTTTTTAATTCTGAAGAATGTCAGTGGACCATTTTTTAATATTCCTTCCCTTTTTCTCTCTCCAAAACTAGGCAGAGTAGACGAGAAAATATGATCAAGTGTGAAAAAGCCTTATTGATGTTTTTAGTTCTTAAGCATGTCAGTGGACTATTTTTTAATATTCCTTCCCTTTTTCTCTCTCCAAAACTAGGCAGAGTAGACGAGAAAATATGATCAAGTGTGAAAAAGACTTAATGACATTTTTGATTCTCTCTCTCTCTCTCTCTCTCTCTCTCTCTCTCTCTCTACAACTAGTTAGATTAGATGAGAAAATATGGACAAGTGTGAAAAAGGCTTATTGATGTTTTTAATTCTGAAGAATGTCAGTGGACCATTTTTTAATATTCCTTCCCTTTTCTCTCTCCAAAACTAGGCAGAGTAGACGAGAAAATATGAACAAGTGTGAAAAAGGCTTATTGATGTTTTTAATTCTGAAGAATGTCAGTGGACCATTTTTTAATATTCCTTCCCTTTTTCTCTCTCCAAAACTAGGCAGAGTAGACGAGAAAATATGATCAAGTGTGAAAAAGCTTTATTGATGTTTTTAGTTCTTAAGCATGTCAGTGGACCATTTTTTAATATTCCTTCCCTTTTTCTCTCTCCAAAACTAGGCAGAGTAGACGAGAAAATATGGACAAGTGTGAAAAAGGCTTATTGATGTTTTTAATTCTGAAGAACATCAGTGGACCATTTACGAATTACTTCAAAAACTCTACAGTATCCTCCTCAGGAAGTTTACTTCAAGTTACTGCCAATGTTGCAGACATAACTCTTCGGCTACGATTCTGAATCGCTTATGACCCACGGATATCACATATTCCAGCATATTTCACCTAAATTTCACGGAGCACATATTTTAATCATAACCTCGAAATCTCTAGACTCTGGCCCCATGAAAGCGTAATGATTCCTCTTCGTTGGAACAGTGTGAGAGATTGAATTTCGAAATTGTTTTATAAATAATCCGAGATTCCTTGGAAATATCCCGTCAGCTACTGTCGGAGCTTGAACGTCCGCGTCAGCGGTAATTAATTCTTGGCGACAGGCTCGCGACGATGAGCCTGGATGAATTTATGCGATAAGAGAAATACTGCAATGACCGGTGATACGTTATCGAGCTTTTAATTCCGCCTCTTTAGCCCGGTCTGTGATGTATCGTCCTTTAAATCCCAGTTTAGACACGAACTCTTGGATGATCTATAAGTGTACGTGCGCGTTGCTAGGATCTCTTTCACGTGGCTGTAGCGAATTTTTCTGATTTCGAGAAATAATCACCTGCTCTTTAAGTGTACGCATGCGTCGACCTGGAAATTGTGATTTGGAGCTGGTAGTCTCATAAACGTAGAAATTAGGATTAGAATTAGGTATCCTAAAAACTATAATTGGAATTTCTTATGGATCTTTTCATAAGATTGATCAGTGTAACAAAAATGTTAAGTTTAAGACTTTGTTTATATTCTAGAAGCTTGGAAATTAAGATTTGAAGCTAATAGTCTCACAAGAGCAGAATTTAGGGCTAGAATTTACTATTTCAGAAAGTAGGATCACATTTTTATCTCGATGTCTGGAATTTCTTATCTTTTCATAGGATTAGAGAGTTTGTAAAGAATATTAAGATTGAAATTTTGTTTAAATATAAGGAACCTGGAAATTCTGATTCGAACCTAATATTTTCATAAAGGCATTCTAGACAGTAGGATCACTTTTATGCTCCAGCGATTGGAATTTTTGTTAGATCTTTCGAGATTATATTGATCGGGTGTGAATTGAAAAATTAAAGTCTCTTTCCTGCATGAGAGGGACAGGTTACGTGGGTGAATCCAAAAGAAAGCAAACATGGAGGGCAAAAATTAGGCAGTACTTCCTGCTCCCAAAGGATCCTTGCTCTCAGTTGTGTTTATAGGATACCTTATTGTACATGAACACACGAGGGAGCAGAAAATACTGTTTGAGTAAGCTGAATTAATGATATGGTCGAAGGGCTACTTCGTCAGGGAACATAGGGTAGCCTAACAGCATCAACAAGAACTGGATCTGTCACTTAAATATTCCTCGAAACATGTTAATCGATACTAAAACATCACGAACGCCATTTCTCTTCTTTTCAGACTTCAGTAAGTCACGATTATCCTTTTCTTAGACTTGAATAGGTCTAAAGTCGTCAAAATCTTTCTTCGAAAATTTTCTACAATTAAAGAAGCTGTTCGAATCGAATCAATAGATAATCACTATCCTTAATTAAACAATAACCACTGCTGCGAATCTCTTAAACATTCAGTGAATTTTCATACAACGCAGGATGTTGCTAACAGGCTAGCAACGTTCTGCATTGAAAAGAATCTTCTGAATAAAATGGAAGGATTCAAAAACATTAGATTACTAGATAGCTTCAAAATGTACTACTATTACATAATTCTTACACACTAAGAGTATTCAACTACTATACAGGAAGTTGCAAACAGAGAGAGTAAGACTCTGCATTAAAAAGAATCCTCTGAAGGAAATAAAAGAACTTCGACACACTAGATTACCCTGATCTCTGACCAAGCAACAGTCTCAAAATGTATCATTATTACATAATCCTTAACCCCTTCGCTACGGCAGATTTTAACGTGCAACGTGGGTGACTGACTGTGGGTTTAATCAGTCAAGGTGGAAGCGCGTAACGAATAAAATTAAGAATTAAATTCAGATGGAAGTGGATTAAAAGACTTCAACAGTAGAGTGCTCGCAAATTTTCGAAACGCCTTTAGGCGCCATAATAACGAAAGGGTTGAACACTCAACGATTGTATCTGCTACACAGAATGTTGCAGACAGACTGACAACGTACCGCATTAAAAGGAATCCTGCAGATAAAATAGAACAGTCGAAACAGTAGCCTCGAAATATAGTAATTCACAGAATGCAGCAAACAAACTGCCAAAGTTCTTCGAAACGAAACGCAGAAAGCATTGCGTCCCAACGATTAACCATCTGACATGCCGAAAAATTCACTACACCGACGAAATCAATTTTCAAGGGTGCGAGTGTTGACGCGTCGAAAAGTCCCGAGGAATAGTCACCGAGCGATTACGTCTCGTTAGAACCCTAGCTGTCTCCTGACCAGACATCGATCTGCAGTATTAATAAAATAACAACAGCGTGAGACTGTTGGAGGGCGCTTTCAATTTTCTCCATTTAGCTAGCGTAATGAAGGACCGGGCTGCGCGGAAGGGTGACGCGAAGAAAGCAAGGGTAACCAGCCAGTGAAAACCAACCCCCCTTCGGGGTGTCTGAGGTCTAGCCTGACGGGAGCAGCCAGTTTCCAACGCGCTACTTCTCGCGACAGAACTTATCTAATATAGCAGAGGTCCTCTCCCCCCGCGCGCGTCACCGGCAAACCGAGGAGAGCCCTGTAGCAGCAGGATTCCTGCTCCCTTTATGCCACGCAGCCGCACTTTGTAGAAGTTCGTTCGCGCTAAGAAGCTCGGCCCACAAAGAGGAGAGCCGTGGCGAATATAAAATAACCCAGGGTCCCCGGTGAATATTACACGGGAATTCGCGGCGAATCCCAAGCAGATCGATCCTCTTAATTTTTTAACGCGACCACCGGTCCACCCTCCTAGACGTGACTCGATGTGTTACAGCCGCTGGGGAGGGAATTTTGGATTGTACAAACGAAGCTGTGCTCTTGTTCCCCTTTTCTTTCAGTGTTGTCGTCTACTTTTCCGGTATTTTAATATTTCAAAATTACTACGGCGTGTTTATTCATTATCGTGCGATGGTTAATTGCTGAACGTAAATTATGGCAAAATGTCAAGGTTCTATGGTAGCTTGTATTTTCAACATGGTCCTATAGAGTAACTATGCAAAATTTGGTTTAGATCGGTCGAGGGGTTTCGGAGTTAATAGGGAATATGTAAACAGACGTTCTATTTTATATATACCGGGTGTCCCAATTTTTTTTCTGAACAAACTTCAGCAGTATGTTCTATGGGTATAAGTAGGGAGAAAATGTTATATAAACATAGGTCGTTTGAAGATTTATTAGAAAGTTATAGCATAAATATAACAAATTGCGGTTACTATGATGCAAGTTCGTTACCATTTTTGTTATAAATTTCTATCTAGATTTAGACACTACTACTCTAGATTCACGAAACATCCTGTAGTTCGATATCCTCGATATATTTCACTCACTCACTAAATTTACCTTTCTCTTGGAAAATTTCAAATTCAAAAACAGAACACACACTATCTCCATTTCAAATCTACTTTCGCAAACGTGAATCGACTCCACCATCGATCCGATAATCCAATCAACCCCTCAGGAGACAATCTTTCTAATAAATAGACAAAAAAAATTCTATCTCTAATCAAAAATCCATTGGCACACGCGTCGACATAGGTTGACGCTGCAGTCTGGCTGGAAATTGGCTTTCTCTTCGGGGTGGACAAAGCGGAGAGAGTGAAGAAAGGTACGCGTGTATCAAGGACTTCCTCTATGCCACCTTCCGCCATGGGTCATCTCTTCATTAGAAGCTAAATGGAGAAAATTGAAAGCGCCATATTGAAGGCTGCTGCACTCCACACAACGTGAGGGGCGGTTGCCTGGTTCTCTGGGTCCTTGGGCGTCGTAGCCTGTGGAATATAACGGGTTCGAATCGAGTCGAAATCGAGGCACGCGACGCTCATTTAGACGCTTCTGTTTATCAATCGCTTTAATCGTCCCCGCTCGTTTTCCATTGGCTCGCAGCGCTTTGTGTCGCCAGAGGAGGAAGATGAGGGAGGATAACGAGAAAGTGTCGGAAGGAAGAGCAAACTGATAAATTAAATTTCTGTAGAGATTTAATTTTTATTAGCGTTCGTTTGTTAGTTACTCCATCGATGATTTAGGAGACTAGTTTTCTGTCCAGATTTTCATGAATCCTTGCTTTTTTTTCAAATCTTTGAACCCTCTGTAATAATTTCCAGAGAATTGTATAATTGCAACGAAAAATTAGCCAGAGCAATAATTCGATCCTCGCTTAAATATTTTCTGATTTTCATTTTTATTATTATTAGTTTTAATTCTGTGCTCCATCAATTTCGAAGACTACGTTATCTATGAAATTTCACTAATTTCTGCACCAGTAAAATCTCCACAATAATTTCCATAAAATTTCCCATGTTCCACATTGAACGATACGACGTTCACTGAAATATTTCTTCAATTCTCATTCTCAGTATTATTATTCTAGCACAATCATAACCTGAAAAGTCGAGCTTTCGTCGTTGAAACAATTACCTTATCTCGCTATTTTCTTCAGTTATCCGAACGACCTTATTCTACGAATAAAATAACCAGATCGAATCCAATTCCAATAAACAAAGTCGAAACGGGAGGGAGGAAAAGCTAAGTTAAAAAGATGGACGTCGTTTTTCGTCGGGTGCGCTTTTCCTGGATTTCAGCGGCGCACGAAACCGATAATCATTTAATTGGTTCGCCGCTACAATAGTCCATTGCTTACAGAATTTTCCCTTCTCCTGCGCACCGGCGAAAATTGCGGAAATGTTGGAAAACGAACGGTAATGGGTCGTAAAGTGGGCTGCGATTATCGGGATTTATGCGACCACCACGTTCAGCTCTGCCAAAATCTCCCTGTTATCCTTTGTACTTTGTGACGTTTTTCATCCTGGCTGCAATTAAAAATGGCTCGCCTTTTTGAACATTTCGTTTCACCGCTAACTCGCTCTGAATCCGCGCAACTTTTCATTCATAAATTTAGAAGCTCTTTGCTGCTGTTGAAGGTCTTTGCTGTTTCTGCGGTGTCTGACGTAAAGTTAGGTTTGGTGTTTCAGTGCTCTTTATTAAAATTACTGTGTGTTTGAGAAAATTGCAAGGTTACTTGTTTCCCATTTGGCGAATATCATTTTGAAAAATAACCTATAATTGTTATAGCATTGTTAAACATACTAATGACACAAGGGATGGTTAAAAATGATCAAAGAATTTTCATAGTGTCCTTCAGAATCTGTTTCTTTATTCTCCATTCTTGAATATACCATTAAAATATCTTTCTTTTGAAATTCAACGTTTAAGTAAAATGGAATGACAATTCTGGTGGATAAAAGTTTAGCAACTATAAGAAACATCTGAGATAGCTGGACTGAAAATTTTCTGTTTGTTACATTAGTTTATGGAATCTTCTTTATGATCACTTATAGTTTTAATAGATTTGCTTAGAAGCTGTCACAGTCTTCGGCACTGAAAATATTGAAATTTGATTAGTTGGAACGGTGGAATAATTCAGACAGTAGCCTTTGGAAATAATTATACCTTCTGTTATTTATCAATTGCATTATTAATTCCAAAGTCAAGCTGCATTCTAAAAAAACATTTCTTGAGCTATCAAAGAATCATCAATCAGCAATCATCTCAATTCCCACAGTAGCTTTTAAAATCTATCACATTGTTTAATATTGAAGACATCACTAGTTTCAAAGTTTCAACAACCTACACCATATAAGTGAAAAAAGTATTCCCCGAGAAGCGAGCAACAACATAATCTTTCCCAGCAATTATCGCAAAGGAAGGTGTGGCAAAAAGCTTGAAACGGTAGCTTTTACAAACTGCCACGCTGTCTATTATCGAAGATACCATTAATTACAAAATTGCAACAAGCTATAGCACAGTAAGCGAAAGAAATTGCCCGAGAAGCAAGCAATAGCCCAACCCTCTTCCAGCAACGATCGCAAAAAGGAGCGGCTAAAAAGACATTCCAGTGAAGTCTCATCAGGGAGGCAAGAGACCGGTCTTCAGGGCTGCTCTAAGAAGCACTCGCACGCCTCGTCGGTGTCCGGCGGTGTAATTAGTTAATTAGCAGCAAGGAGGCGCGCGTCAAGGGCCATCTAAAAATTGTCCCCGTTCGACTGTGCCACCGTGCCCTGGTAAAAGCTCGAAACGCGGCCTGAAAAGGCAGCCTCTGAAGGCGCGAAGTGCAACCACTCGCGCTCTCTCGAGCGCGCCTTGTTAATTCTCCATAGGCTGTGTCGTTTCACGGCACGGGGCTGGTCGAGCACACCGTTTAACGCGCCGGTAAGAAGCTTCCAACTTCTGCTTTTCATTGTCCACGAGCGACCGTTTGTTTTTAGCCTGACCAAGGGTGAGAGAGAGAGAGAGAGGAGCGTTCTCGCGTTATGATCGTTCCTAGCCTCCTCTGGGACCGTTTGGTCGACGCTTGATTGTTCCACATCGGAACAGAGGGGCTATGGTGTTTTCGTGAAATGTTCCGAGCTGTGTGGAGCAGGTGTTTACCGCGTAATGGCGCCCCTGGTGGTGCTGCTGAGTTTCTTTGATCTGGGTTAAATTGTTTTCGAGAGGGTAGCTGTTGTTCCTTGCAAGGATGTGGCTGATGGATTCTGATGAATTTTGGAGGGATTTTTTTTGTTGGTAATGATAATTGTTTCTGGAAATTATCCTACTTGGAGAATTTACTTCCACACTTGTAGAATTTAGGATTTAACCCTCGTACGACGAATGCAGGGTCATTTTGACTTGATGTTTTTGCACGAGTTCGCGATGCAACGCGATCTACTTTATTAAAGACGGCGCGTTAGTTGATGGTGAAAAAGAGGTTTCTCTCCGTAAGAATATTTTTGAACTCGTTTATTTGCGGTGGTGCGTGTGTATATATTAGGTCGGTGTATGTCGTGATTGGTTGGAAGTTGAAGGTGGTGGAATACGTGATTGGATATTAGGAAACTAGAGGAAGGAGAACGTGAGGGTGAAGGTGGTGGGCAAAAGTTGAAATAATTTGGGAAAAACCCGGAAAGGGGAAAGGGATAGGAAACATGACCAGGTTGCGACTTGAACTGCTTTATGGTAGGGAAGGAATTTGTTAGGGGCTAGGAAGACGGCTGGACAGGACTGTTTATTAGTTTATGATGTGTTACTGGCCGGTGGGCTGCGCGACCGGACAAGGACAATCGAACACTTGAGGTGGGTGAGGAACGTCGTTACACTGTTTTCATCTTAATTTATTAAAGTATAAGTGTATGGTCGTATAGGCGTACAATTTGTCCAGAAAATGCAATCGTTTACTTTGTTAATTGTCCCGGCGGCACCGGTTCGGCGGGTACGTCGTGAAGGCCGGTAAAGGAACAAACTGTCCGGAGGTGTAGGCGTACTGGGTTTTTATATTGTTAGGACAGGGAGACAGGAGTAGCGATAGATAAAGATAGAAGTGGAGAAAGTGGTGGAAACGGAAAATTCGTTCGTCCTCGTGCGAACCTGAATGCCATTTTTTTCGAAGGCAAGTCTTGACCCGGGGAGAGACAAAAGAACGGAAACTAAAATCTGAAGGAGTTGGAAAGGAGATAGTTCGCGTGGAAGAATAGAACGATGTTCGGTAAGGGTTTGTTGACGACGACGTACCCGCCACAGACTCAACAGCGATAATGCCAGGCGGCTCAAATTAGGACATGAAATGTAAGTAAACAAGAAAAATATAAAATATATACAGTCGAAAGTATACACATTTGTACCTTCTTAAAACACGTGTACAGTAGAAACTTTGCTATGGGTTAAAATGACCCTGTAAAACCATTCGCCTTCCGAGGTTTAAACGTGTTTTGGTAGAATGTGTATACGATTGTTTCTCAGAGGAAATTTTTGTATGCAGTGGGTGATCAAATTATTGGAGCCACAATACGGAAAATGTGTCTTTCTGTTTTTGTGTAGGAATAAAATCGTAATACCAAGGTCTTCACAGTGGATAATTTTAGAGGAACGAACGTTACTCGAACTTTAATTAGAAACAACGAAAGAGGTTGCGAATAAATGTGATTAAAGGATAGAGAAGAACCGAATTCAAAAATTCTCCCTCGAACCAGATACTGAAACACTAAGCAACCATAGCTATCGCGAACGTTTCTCATGTAATTGAATAGCCGCTTCTTTCTAAAATATGACCAGCGTGAAACGAAAAGAAGAAAAATTGTAACTCGTTACCTTTCCACCAACAGAGCCATTCCGCCTGTAACAACAAACCTTCGCCCGAGTAGTGAAATTACCTCCTCCAGAACGGTCGTGAAATTTCCTTCTTCGACGTAGGAAAAAAAATCTCCTCCCTGTTTCTTCTCCTCAAGCAACATGATAGGGAGAGAGGGAGAGAGAGAGAGAGAGACGAAGAGGGAATAAAAGAAACAAAAAAAAAAGAGGAAATGCAACGAAAGGAGGGAGAGAAAGAAAAATACCGTTTCACCGGGGCTAAACGGTTTTCATCGTCGAAACGAGCGGTCGAATCGCGCGGGAACAAAAAGGGCGAGCTTACAAAGAATCTCGAAAGTTTGTTTCGCTGTTTAGAATATTCCTGGAGTTTCGCGGAGAAGAGGAGAGGGAGAGAAAGAGAGAGAGAGAGCGGTCTCGTCGAGGACCATGAAGGCAAGAATTAAATACGGCCAACGTTTCGCGACCACCATCCCCGTTTTTCATCCCTCTCCCTCACCCTTTTCTACGCAGCAGTGAGGGAGAGCTTCCTTTCCTTTTCCTCCCGTTCCTTTCTGGCCAGCTCGTATTTAGGAAATTGCTAGCTCGGCTGCTCGAGTAATCGAGTGTTATTTTAAGAGCGAGAGCAATTAACGCTCTCACCGTTTACCCATGCACCGAGCGTAATTCTTCCCGTACCATCCCCCAGCCTAACCTCCCCTTGGCGTAGGAGAATGAGAGGATCGCGAATATTTTTAACCATTCGCAGAGGCGTTTGGAGAATGAGATACGAATTTCTGTCTTTCTCTCTCTTTCGAATCTTGTTGCAGAGGTAGACGTGTGTTTCGTTCTTTTACCATTTTTTCTTTCCCCCCCCTTTTTTTTGTTTTTTCCTTCGTTTCGATGGAGGAACAATTTCCACGGAGGAACACAGGCGTACACCGTTCTTTCGTCGGAATTTACGGCGCGTTTCGAACGATTTCGCCCCGTTGAAATTTATGTCACCTCCGGTGACCATCGCCTCTCGACTCGTGGATCTTCCCTTCTTTTTTCCCTTTTTTCTTCTTCTCTTTCGAGACCGGGTTTCCCCTCTCGCGCGGGTTAAACAGGCGGGATGAAAGAGTTCACGATGAATATTCATATTGAATTTCTTTTGTATCGTTTCCCCGTCTCTCTTGTTCGGTGTTCCCGCGGTGTTTTTCTAGCGAATACTCGAGCCGCGGATATTTTCCTGACGGCGCGGCGGCGTGATTTTTTTAAATTGCTGCCTCTGGAGACGTTCCACTGGGGCTCGGGTTAGGTTCGGCTGGGACTGCTATGGTGAGACTTGATTTTTAGTTGCGCAGGTGGCAACGGGATAGGAATGCTACCCTTTAAAAGAGTTCGAAGGCGAATCAAACGAAAGTCTGTCTATATCAGTCCAATCTATGAATATAGTATAGTGAATCAAACCTGTAATGACTTCTAAGACAAATCAAATAGTATAGGATTTTTACATTAAATAGGATCTTATTTATTTTTTATTAAATTATTCATTTATTCAACTAGGCTAACAAGTACCTAACATCTAATATCGCCCCTCGTAATATTTCGTAAACGCAAAGTGCTGAAATGTATTGACGTTCCAATCGCAATAAAATAAAAATAAAAACAGAAATTTTAGAAATTTCTAATATTTGGGATAAGACATCTGCCTATCAGACAAGCAGTACCTTTTTCATTGCTTAATTCCACAGCACTGTATATTTCTAAGAAAGGAAGCGAAAAGAGCTATCCAATGAAACCGTTAATATGGCTACTTTAGCCCCTTAACATATGACAACGTGTCAGACTCGTGGCAGAGATTCTGGTAAAGATGTGACAAAAGTCGTTACATTAGCAAGAAAAATTCATTGTAATCCTAACTTCCGTTTGAATTTGCAAGACCGAGGATTACAAAGTGTAATTAATTTGTGACAGATTAGTTTTTGTTACCTAATACAGTACTAAAGTAGAAAATGGCTGACGCTTAGGTGCACAGTCAGAAAAGAAATCATAGGTTAAGGGGCTATGACTCATTCCTCGATGAGGATATTTTTCATCTCCATCTCGATATTAATTAACCTATTCTCTTACCAAACACCATACACAATAACTAAAACCGCCATAGAATTACGAAACAATTATAATTGGTCTGCAGATGTTCATGCAATACGACATACACCGATGCACATTCAAGGTACGTTAGAATCTCTCGAGGTAAATGAACAAGAACTGTAATCCATAGGTGAATCTACCATAGAATAGTAATTAATATTGTAACGTTACTCTCGTGTATTCTGATATATTATACTTGCATTATAATTGGCTGTCTAATTATAACAATAGAACCACGCTGCAGCCTATTTAATTTCACCTAAATCCTTCGATACGTGCTCCTCTTTCGAAGGCACAACATATGCAGACTTTAAATAGGATACCACACACATCACGTTAAACAATTAGAGCTACCACGGAATTGTATAGCTGTTGGAAGAATACATAGCAACATCGACGACAAGAAATTGTTGTTACACTAATTTATCGATTGTTTGACATAATCTTTGCTTACCATGAACTCGAGCTAGAGTCTGTTTAATCTCGGTACAGCTTATCGTATAACCTAATCTGATAGTAAGCTGACCTACTTATTACTCTAATACTAACACGAACACACCAGCACCAATTCTAACCTCGTCCAGAGTTAACGAAACCGCTAACATTGTCTGGAACATTGGAAATCTAGAATTAACCTAATCCATGGCTAATTTGACCAGTTTGAATGTTGCATTAATTCAGACATTGGTTTAATCTCTGCCTAATTTGATATAGTTGCCGATCTTGGTCAAGTTTGACGTTATGACAGTGGCCTAATTCTAGCCAAATTTTGATCATGTCTAACCTAATCCCTCATCCATACCGAAGTAGTTATCCTAATCTCCCTCCTAGCTACTCTTTTACAATCGTAATATTGTTATATAGCAGGCGAGTGAAAATGTTCTATCATTTTTTGCACTGTTCACCGGAAACATTGTTTTCGTAAGTGAATTATGATAGGCGGGAAGTTACGATAGTTCTGTGCAATTGCTATAGATGTTCTACTTTAATGGTAAGTGAAGAAATGGTGGTTGTTCTTTTCATTTTATGCGAGAAATTGTAATGGAAAAGTGTTTATCGATAAAGTTCATATGTTTCACTTGTGTTATACGAATTTGAAGAGAAGTGAGAGTGAAGTTGAAGCCTGCAAGGTGCGAAGGAAAGAATTTGTGAACGATGGTTTATTCGTTTTCGTTTCCACGATTTAGACGATTTTTATTTGCTGTAATCTGAGCAAGTAGGTATCAAAATGCAGGATAAATTGCAGGAACTGTAGATTCTGGAGAAACTTCGTTCACTTGGTATGGTATCTGAACTCGATACGTGAATTCCTTGCGAGTTATCTGAGAATGTTTATTATTACATAAAACGGATAGAACTTTTGCATTCGTCCAATAATTTTATTATAATTATAAATACAGAATTAATATTACACGAAATATTCTTTTTATAATGTAATATCCCATTTATTTT
>NW_017100132.1:400746-410185 GCF_001263275.1 Habropoda laboriosa | reverse complement strand
AATTTCATAATTTTAGAATTTTAGAATTGTACAATTTTAGAATTTCATAATGTTAGAATTTTAGAATTTTGCAATTTTACAATTTTGCAATTTATAATTTCTTAATTTTAGAATTTCACAATTTTACAATTTCGTATTTAAAAAGATTAGAATTTCATAATTTCTCAGTTTTAGAATTTCATAATTTTAGAATTTTGCGATTTTACAATTTTACAATTTAATTTCATAATTTTAGAATTTTGCAATTTATAATTTCATAATTTTAGAATTTTAGAATTGTACAATAATTTAATTTAGAATTTTAGAATTGTACAATTTCATTTAATTTTATTTACTTTCAGTATCATAACCGAGACTTTATGCATACAGTGCCAAGCAAAAGTTCCGAACCAATATTGAATCTTCCACTATTTCTTTCCGGAATCACAATTACCAGCGTAGAGATCACTTCTCAATTTAGTAAATTTCGGTGATAAAATATTCATTAAAAGTTCCTGAAATTTCTAACCATTTTCTGAATATTCATACCTTGGAAACGCACGGTGGTCGAAAACTTTTCGCCAGCAGTGTATTCACAAGTTGAAAACGATTTCAATGCTTCCTTCTTCTCCTCCTCCTCCTCCTCCTCCTTTTCCTTCTTATTCCATACGAAATAAAACTAAAAGACTGACGAAATTTTCAGCCGAAGGAGGGTTGCGTTAACATTCGAGTTTCCCCCTCGCATGGAATTCGTTCACGTTAATTGGCCCGCGGAACAGCGGCTCCGCGTCAGAAATAACATTCGGCTAATCTAAATTCTAATTTCCGCGTAATTAGCATGTAGTTTCCAGAAGCTTTCATAGCGTCTCCCCCATCGCGCATTATTACATTAGTCACGTGTCTCGTGAATGTCATATTAGCCTGGGCTCCGTGCCGTAAGATTACCCGATACCAGTTCTCATAACGCGAAAAGGAACGTGAAACGCGAGGAGTCGTCGAAGTCGAGCCATCTACGGTTCCCTGGATCGTCGGAGGACGCGATCTCCGCGATGATATCGTCATGCCTATGGGGTAATTCGTATTTGTGCTTGCTACGAGCGAATTAT
The DNA here is from genome assembly GCF_001263275.1 of Habropoda laboriosa. Classification (NCBI taxonomy): domain Eukaryota; kingdom Metazoa; phylum Arthropoda; class Insecta; order Hymenoptera; family Apidae; genus Habropoda; species Habropoda laboriosa. Next base: position 409,100 of record NW_017100132.1, on the reverse strand, counting down.
GTAGCTTGCTAGAGTATCATGTTATTATGTACCTCGTCAGATGTGTCTGTAGAACGTAGCAGTTCAAACAAATTCAAAAATATTATATGTTTATGTAATATCAATTATAACAGGTTAGTCTGGCTAGTTTGGATCAGAAACATTGACTTATTAACACTTTACCGACCGGTAGCGGTTGAGCATCCTACGCACTTCCGATCGGTCACTCGGCCACAGATACATCACTGACACCGGTTCTGTTTAGACTCTAGGCTATCGTGCGGGAATATAAGCGCTTTTTCCTATACCTATAGAAATGTTAAATCAAACTTTGACCGATTAATAGGCTACCGGTCGGTAAGCGTCGGCGGCAAAACAACGATTGATAGGCTATCGGTCGGTAAGCGTTGGCGGCAAAAAGGCGATTACATAGGCTACCGGTCGGTAAAGTGTTAAGAGTCAGTATTTTTATTTTTATCAGGGATAACAGTAAATTTCTTTTTTTATGTTTCGTTTGATTCAGTTTGCATTTAATTGCAGTATTAAGACACAATTTTCTTTCTATAATTTGGAAGTTAGGTATCTGTTTACGTGGTTATATTTGACTTATTTTATCCTGCATTTTGTAAATCTTACTTTGTTTGTATATTAGTGTACTGGTATTAATTTAACTGTCGTTAAAGGTAATTTATACACATATAGCTATCGTTAATTTGTTAGACTTCCTTTTTTTTAATACTGCATTATTGTACTCTAGCAAACAAGTATTTGCTGAACAAAGTTTTGCTTGATACAGCAAAATTGAAAACAAATGCCGAAGGCAAAGAAATCTCCAACTTGCACCCTCAATTAAAGACCAAGCTGATGTATTCTATTTAGAGGTGATGTTAATTGAGCAGCGGGGCAGTACATATTTTCTTATTCGTCAAATTTCGTAGATCTTCCATGTGTCACTGTACAATTATACTCTTCCACTATATTGTAGCATATTTGTAATTAGCGAAAGATTCTGATTAATCTAGCTTAACTTAAGTTACGCTAGCAATCATAGCAAACATTGGACTCTACTGAGCAAGCAAAAATGCACGCATTGAAAGAGGTGCAAGAACTGAAGATCAAAGTGTCTCGAAAATCAGACAGCACAATGTCGAGTGAAAAGTGGCCAACTCTAGCAACACATAGAATTCGAAAAACACAGCTAGAACAGCAAAAGGAAACCCATTAAAATCTCTCCCCCAGAGAACAGCACTGACTCACGAATCTGTGTTCTATTTCGAGTGGTAACGAGAAGAACGCTTGAGAGGTGGGACACTTTCAGCCAGGCTCGAAAGAACAGGCAGACAGACCTGTCCGCGGGCTAAATTAATTAAACCTGGCTGGCCTGCACGCGCCGCTCTCAATTGACTGACGTCCGACTAATTTTCGATGAATTTCTCGTCGCGTGCGTACCTGACGCGATGTTAATAACGCGGCTGTGCGCCTGCGAACGTTCCCTTCGACGCATAATGATAACCATTCCGTTCTCTGTCGTGTTCACCGCGCAGAAAGAGAGGGACAGGGAGAAATGGGAAGAGAGAGAGGCAAAAGGAGACATAAATACGAAGAGAGAGAGAGAGACAGAGAGATAAGAGAAGAGAAAAATATGAAGGGAGAGACAAAAGAAGAGAAAAATCAAAATAGAGAGACAATAGGAGAGAAAAATAGAAAAGGGGGGGACAGAAAGTGAAAGAAAAGGACAGAAAAATGGAATGAGAGAGGGGGAAGAAAGAGTGAAAGAAAAGGAGAGAGAAATAGAGAGAGAGAGATAAGAGAAGAGAAAAATAGGAAGGGAGAGACAAAAGAAGAGAAAAATCAAAATAGAGAGACAATAGGAGAGGAAAATAGAAAATAAGGGCGGCAGAAAGTGAAAGAAAAGGACAGAAAAATGGAATGAGAGAGGGAGAAGAAAGAGAGAGAAAAAAGGAGAGAGAAATAGAGAGAGAAAGAGATAAGAAAAGAGAAAAATAGGAAGGGAGAGACAAAAGAAGAGAAAAATAAAAATAAGGAGACAACAGGAGAGAAAAATAGAAAATAAGGGCGGCAGAAAGTGAAAGAAAAGGACAGAAAAACGGAATGAGAGAGGGGGAAGAAAGAGAGAAAGAAAAGGAGAGAGAAATAGAGAGAGAGAGAGATAAGAGAAGAGAAAAATAGGAAGGGAGAGACAATAGAAGAAAAAAATCAAAATAAGGAGACAACAGGAGAGAAAAATAAAAATAGAGAGACACCAGGAGAGAAAAGTAGAAAAAGGAGGGCAATAAGGGAGGAAGAAAAGGAGAGAAAAGTAGAAAGGAAGAAACGGAAGGAGAGAAAAATAGAAAGAAAGAAGGGGGAAGAAAGATGGACACAAAAGAAGAAGAAAATCGGGCCAGAAAGAGAGAGATAAAAATAGAAGGAGAAAAGGGGGCAGCAAGGGAGAGAGAAGAGAGAAGGTGGAAAGAGGGACAAGAGAAGAGAAATAGAAGTAAAGGGAGAGAGAAGGGCAAATGTGGACAATTTGAATAATGAAAGTTGAAACGAGCGGCCGGGGCGAGTGACGGGCCGAATAAAAATGCCGTTTCGTCGAGTCTCTCTCCCGCGCTCGAGATTTCGAATTCACGAAATTACGGCCGGCCGTTTTGGCGGAGTTTCAATTTCAACGGGCGGTCGGTCGAAATAATTTCATCGCTAATTTCACCACCGGTTTCCATTCCCCCCCTCACTCCTCGTGCGTGCATGCGTGCGTACGCACCGGGGGTAAAAGTGTGATAATTTGTAGCGGCAACGTTTGGGAAACGCGCGCTCGTCCCGACGGCGCGACGCGACGAGAACCAGCACGCGACATTAGACAGGAATGCGTACGCGTTCCCGTGCCGCGAAACGTTTGCTTAATTAAAGTCGACTTCTCGAGGCTTGCTTCGTGGGCCGGAAACGCCCGATAGACGACGTCGTTTTGCTTCCTGTGTGTATACGTACACGGATAAACTGATGACCGCGTTCGTCGAATTCTGGAGCTTTCAGGATGGGAAATATTGTCGCTCAAGCGATAAAGTCTGGAGATCATTTGTATATATATGTGAATTTATGTTGATGTATCTCGAGAGGATTCTTTTACCGGATTTTAGAATGTTTACGACATAGAAGATTCTGTTTATTGAAGTAAAAAGGATACTATTTCGAAGTTAATCAATTACAAACTACATGTAATACTATACAATAATTAGAGCTTCTACGAAGCTTCAGAGCAATCAGACAAATGGAATACCAAATCCGCAATCCGTCTTTTTCTAATCTCTAAACCTAGAACTCTCATTCCCACGCACATTGGCCTAAAAACCAAATACCTTTTCATCAAGATCCCGTCTAGATTCTCCGTGTACCGTCGTTGGAACACAATTGCGCGCAAGGGAGAAACGGATAGACGTGGTTATGCGACAGTAAATTTTAATTGTGTGCCTCCATCCACGCCGCGATATGGCGCGTTCAGTTGCCAGGCTATGATCCTCCTATTCCGATTCTGCTGCTGGCAGACCCTGCGTATTGCGGTGTGTGGGCACACATGTATACACTCACGTGTCTCTGTGTGCGTTTAGTTCGCCACGAGGACAGATTAGTTTGCAAACAATTCCATTTCTGTCCCTGTCGTCGACCATTCGACCTGGAGAACCGTCTGGGGAGAGGCTAAATGGTTGAGGAATTCGGGAAAAAGGGGGAAGCACTTTGTTCGAGCCTTTCATCTTCGAGGAGATTAATATTTTCACCTGTCTTTAGGTCTGGAAGCATGTTAATTAGCTATAGCCGAAAGGACGTCGCATTTTTATCGAGGGAAATTTGTTCCCTTGCAGCCCAGAAAATACAAACAAAAAATATCATAGGAGGTACACGAGCCGAGTACTTCGGGTCTGGAGGCCTCAAAAGTCCACAGATCTGAATTCTATCTCGCATATACAAAGGGGGGGATCTTGGGAACACGTTGCAATACTTTTGGGCCGAATCGGATGGCGTAGAATCGCGGGAAGGTAGATTGGAGGCAAGAACACGCGGTTCTGGATAGAACACGAGCCGAGTACTTCGGGTCTGGTTGCCTCAAAACTTCACAGATCCGAATTCTATCTCGCACATACAAAGGTGGGGATCTTGGGAGCACGTTCCGCCTCCTCCTGGCCGAATCGGATGGTGTAAGATCGCGGGAAGGAAGCATGAAGGCAAGAATACGCGGTGCTGAATGGTACACGAGCCGAGTACTTCGGGTCTGGAGGCCTAGAAAGTCCACAGATCCGCATTCTCTCTCCCATATGCAAAGGTGGGAATCTTGGGAGCACGTTCCGTCCCTTTCTGGCCCAATCGAATGGCGTGGGGTTTGGTTTGGGGCCAGACTTCGGGTCTGGTGTTTTTAGGTAAGGAAGATCGATCAAGTTTACGATGCTGACGTGATTCTTTTACTATTTTAGAAATTGATGTTCTCAATTCGCGTTTTAACACTTTCGGCGTGGCAAGTTTTATTTCGCAAAATCGTTTTTAAATTTCTTTTATTAAATTAAGATGGAAGTGCGCAAAGGACAAAGACTAAGGATGAAAATAGGATGAAAGTGTGACAACGTGTCAGAATTAAACGCACAAGATGCTCCAATATTGTAATTCATTTTGAATTTAAACATTCTTTTACTAAAATCGCTAACTGTGCAAAGCGGAGCATTGTCCTGATGCGAAATTCACGGCGAAGCAATTCAGGTTGAACTCGTTCGACTTCGTTGACAATGTTTAACTTTCACGTGCAGTTAGAGCATGTGTGAGGAGTCAGGCTACGTAATTGTTCACATTACAGCCACTTTGATTGAAACAAAATTATTTTCACAACTCAATACTACCAATCCCCGAAATGGAATTAGGAGATTCCCGGCGTTGTTTTTTCTCTTTTGAAAAATGTTCTCGGAGAACAACAAAGTCCTAATTATCTCCATAACGTGCTTGATCTACACAGCCAAGTCCTAACAAAGTATTCACGGCGAATTCAATCCGTGGAACATCCGGAATGAACACGTAGAACATCTCCCGTGGGTCAAACTTTTCCAACGAGCTGAACTTTTTTATTAGCGTCCTCGCTGAGACGTCCAACAGGGTAACGCGTGAAAATGGGGCGCTGGAACCGGGTCATAATCGACGAACTCACCGTCCACGCTCGACATCTGCGGCGATGGAGGCGAAAAAATCCCTGCAACGTGTTGATTTATCACGATTCTCGGATTTTTGTCGATTTCATCTAACGAGAGATGTTATCTGCCGGTTTTGTGTCGATTTTATTACACCTTTTTTGTCGATTTACGCGGTTTTTCATACAAAAAGCCATGATTTCGATTTACACGGTATTCCGAGGAACCGATCTTCCGTGCAAAACGGGGGATTTCACAACACCTATCCCTCCTACGTGTCGAATCCTCGTCCCTTTGTCCCTTGACTCCCATGCATACAGATCCTTATCCCAGGTACCGTTTTGACAACTACCTGCGCGTTTTCCACTTTCCCACCGAATTCCTGTCCTATCTCCGGCAGATCTTCAAACTGATGCACTCTACCCATTTCTTTTGTACCGAATCCTCAAGTTCATTACCTAACCATGGTCCCTGTAATTCTTCTCCCGTACCATCGAACCCTCAATCCTAACGAGTCCTGATCATTATCCTTACACATTCCTAGTCCTTACCTAACGGAGGCATTCCTAAATTCCCCCACCCGCAACTCCCGAAAACCCCAATATAAAGGCAGCCTCGAAGAAGAACGAAAGGCAGTCAGCACTGAATAACAAGGCAGTTTAGACCGTACCCTTTACATTCGCAAAACCACAGCGTAAAGAAAACTATCAAGAAATAAAGATAATTCGTAAAATCCACCGTCTAAAGTGATTCGACGACATACGCAACGCCCGAATATTGCCTACGACCCCGCTTGGGACCGAAGGGCCTTTTGTCACGTATCATAAACATTTAGATCTTTACTAAACGGATTTCTTGGAACGTATACAAAAGAAATATATACTTCCTAGTAAGGCTTTAGGTTTAATTTTTGTTATATCTAACTGACTTGTAAATCTAACAAATTCATCAGTAGGGCAAAGAAATCGCGAAAACGAGCAGTTTATCGATCGAACAGCATCGTGACACGTTCGCTCTCATATTTTTGGTGGTAAATCTCGTTGGAACGAGGAGGGGAAAAAAATTGCCGCTACTCGTCCGGCCATGTTTATACACTTTATCAAAGTAATAACGGATCGTTAGGGGGTTGCACGCGATTTTTATGCCGGAAGATCAACGGATACCGCGCGGGAAAACAGATTTTAATGCGAGCGTGCGTCGAGCAGAGGCCACGAAGTTTGTTATTGAAAGTAGTTTCGATTATATTCCCAGCTGGTAATGGAGGGTTGTCGGCGTCCTTTATCGAAAGGGGCGGGAAGCACAGTCCTCTGGAATTCAAATTTCCCTCTCGTGTAATTAGGCTTCTTTGTTATTGTTGCTGACTTACTTCACCGGCTTTAGAACGTTTAATGGAGATTCGTGTCGCGGCTGCAATTCGAATCGTTCTTCCCTTACGAGTATTGAAGGTTCGCATTTGATAGTAAATTGAGTAAGTAAATTCAGCGGAATTCTACCGGGGGGTCGGTGAATTCTTTTCACCTAGAATTGGGTAATATTTTATTCTTCAACAGCTTCGTTGAATTATGCATTTATTCGAGAAATGCCTTTATAACCGTTCATTAATTTTAAGCTTTCATGATATAGAACTGGGATTAGTTTTTAATTTACTTGCTTACTAAGGTTTGGTATAAACAGTCTCACGAGTGAATTTTCACTCTGAGCTATTTTATGTGCTTTATTCACTGGGATTTTTTATTTTTATTTTGGGACATGTAATAATAATAACAATGCTAATAGAGTAAAGATGACAAGTGTTCAGCTTTAGTAGTATTTTCTGACAGGCTGTCAATCTAATTATTATACTTATAAGTATTCTGTGTTAAGAAAAATCGTATTCTATTCACAGTTTATAAGATTTTCTAAAAGCTAGTCCTTTTTTAAATTACACCTCGCAGGACTCGAAGATGAAAATGAACGAAATTGGAATTACACAGTTGGAAAAGCAATACATTCAATTCTTAAAAATTCTCCCCATGCAAAATGACAGAACTCGTTAATTAATCAAATCAATTATCCAATCAGACGAGCAAAAAAATCCAAATTGCAGACTTGGAAAAGCAGCACGGTTAATTTTTTAAATTTGAAATATTCCCTCCACAAAATGGATAAAATTCACCGACCTAATTAACGAAGCAAAATGAACAAAGTACAAACTACACACTTGGAAAAGTAATACGTTCAATTCTTCCCGTAGAAAACGGCAGAACTCGTCAATTATGGAATCAAACGAGCAACAAAATCCAAATTACAAACTCGAAAAACTAACGGACGTTCGATTTTTGATAATTCTTTCCACTGTCACATGCGTAACAGACGCCGCTTGGGTTGTTCGGCCGTACCGACGAGCCGAACAATAACATCGCTATTTTCAATAGACAGCATCTTCTGAAAAGCGAGGTTTTAGCCGGCATGGGCAAATTGCTTTATTACACCAAAAATTCGACGACTCTCACACCTGGACACCACATGCCCTAAGCAATAAAACAGACCTTCGACATCACCAATTTTCAGACAAGCAGTGTAACAAATGTAAGAACAAATTCCCCACTTTCACACCAACAGCAGACACACCCCAAACACACCGAAAAAACCAACCACCACCTACGACAGTTTTCACACCACCAATCACAACGCACACGTAGTTTACACACGACACACGACACGACGCACAATTTTCCTACCAGTAAGCCTAGACATTTCGCGCTCTGCGCAACGTTCATTCACAAATATATAGTTTTAACAGCAAACTGTTGTACGTTAATAATCTATCTTTCGAGCACTACCTGAGTCCCCTATCCCGAGTAGATTCCTCAAATGGTCTGACTCAAAAAGAGGGACAATTATCGGTTTCGCAACAAACATATCGCGATTCGTAACAATACAAAAAGCAAGAAAATTCCAATCACATCCTCTCTTAACTATCGTCCCAAGCATAATAGCTCCATTCCATTCCAGAAAGATCCAATTCCATACCCAACTGTACGTCCATTCCCAGTTCCAATGACACCTAAAAGAGCTCTCAGAGTACAGCAACCGAGTAACTTCAGAGACATCCGTCTATTCTTCAAAGAAGGAACACCATAAACGCCTGTCCCCCGGGAATTCATATATTCCCGTCCGGCCATAACTGTAACAGCCATCTGCCGAGCTGTCAGCTCGTCGACTACCGCG
>NW_017100132.1:392872-400721 GCF_001263275.1 Habropoda laboriosa | reverse complement strand
CACCGAGAGGCCATAAAGTGAATCTTCGGTCCCTGGTCGGCTGCTGTAGCGAGCTTTTCACTGTACCCAGTGAAACTTAACGGCTCTGGCGTATCGACGGCCGTCCGTTGCCCGCAACTTCCCTCGAAAGTTGCGCGTAACTCGAGCGAAAAGCTCGCTCACGTTCGACCGATCGCGAAAACGCCGTCGACTGTTTGCCCAGGTAACTCTCGCGAGACCGGACCTCGCCTACGAATGTCACCGGCCCCGAGAACGGATCAATGCATTATTTCAGATACGCAGGCAAGCTGACTTTAGAGGAAGATCCTTCTCCTCGGAGACTTCATTGTTCCTCTGATTGTTTGAGCCCTGCTTGCTACGCCGATAGCAAGTCTTTAGACGTCTCTTGTCATTTATTTAGAAGCCTTTTACGGTGCTTTTTGCTGATTTTTCTAATTGGAGAGCCTGAGTGTAAATAATTTTGAACTAGAAAAAGAAATAGAAACGATACAAATTTTGTGAGAATATATCAGGAGTGTGTTTTGTGTCTTAGAGAGTTAATTGTTCGTCTGATAGTTCGAGATTCGTTGCTTATGCTGATAGCAGGTGTTTGAACGTCTCTTGTAATTTATTTAGAGGCTTCTGCTGGAATACTCTGATAAGTTTCTTGATTGGTCGACTCAAGTGTGAATAATTGAGTGCTTCGGTACGTTTCTGTCATACTTTCGAGTAGAAAAGTTGGGGAATGCTGAAGACTTGATGAGAACAAATCTGAAGTGGGTTTTACTTTCTAAATGTGTCCTTAAACTGGGTCCGTCTGAATAATTATACACGCAGTAGATATTTTCTTAGTATACCAGGTAAATTAGTTAAGTATAGAGACCTGGGTGACATATTAATAATTATATGACGTAATATATTAAAAAAATAATAACAACAGTTACTTATTTGGTGACTGGAATACCCTTAAAGTAAACTTTAGCAGCAAAGAATAAACAAAATACTGAACAATTGTAAAAAAATTAAAAATTCATACCACTCCCTCGAATATGCATTTAAAAAATTAGAAAATTAAGTACTTACGAAAATTACGTGTAAATTAATCATACAGCAAGTATATACGAATCATTGTTTACTGTTGAATAGATTACAATTAACTTGCGTATCCACCACGAAAAGTTTCAGCCTCGGAATCTGTCTATCCCTTATTAAAATCCTTGTACAAACAATTGACTGTTCATCCACGTTCATTAAGCAAGCAGTTTACAATTAACCACTTCATCCTTCGCTAAAAATTACCCAAATTCAACCTGTCTGTCCCTCCATTCAACTCAACTCCTCCACATCACCACTTCCTCCTACACATTCCTCTCACAATCACGACCGGTACAACACACAATGTACCCAAAGTGGACCTAACCTCAAGCCTACCTTCCCAGGCCCCTCACCGTAATGCAAATCAGTTGCAAGGTTCTCTTCCCCCGGAGTGGAAGACGTTCACCCTTTATTCTCCAGCGGAAAATCGTGGAAAGGAGTTTTACTTAAACTCACCCCACACCCCTCTACGCAGGAACAACAGGAATACTCGTGGCTGGCTCATGTACCAGCCCGTTATCTGCTCCCTCCGCAGAATATTACCGGTATCGTCGCGGCGACTTGCCTTTTTCCTCCCCTGTCTCAGCCCCGCCGCGCTGCTCCAATTACCTTCACTCCCGCGTCTAGCCCCTTTCCCCTCCAGACCAGGCGAACCCTGTCCGTACGAAATTCATCAAGCCTCGAGCGCTGGCTGCTGCCTACGTCCCGCCTTTGCGTTCCTCGGCTCTCGTAGTACAGCTTGACCAAGCGACAGTGAACCTGCCAGCGCGCATGCTCGAGCCAATGAGCGGTAAGTGGGCGGATACCTCATCCCCACCACTGCGCAGTCCTACGCTGTCCTCGAACGTGTATGAAAAATGGGCAGTATTTATGAATTTTTTTCTCGAATACTAAATGGCCTGTGTAATTCTTGTTTTGTACATTGGTTTTTTGATACTTTAGTAATATTCTCACGCAGTTACGTTGAATAGTGAGAAGTATTTGCTGAGATAGATGTGTTAATGTGCGATTGCTTCTAAAAATTTCTATAATCGTTAGAAATTAGAATAACTACTTTTATATTGATCAGTACACTTACCTGTATTCTCTCTACTTCGATTATTCATTGAAATCGAGGTGAAATAAAATGGCGATCAATTTTATTTGAAAAAAATTTTTTTTTTATTTTTTCTGTTGTAAAACGTGGAAATATTGTTAATATTTTTATAATACTGGTAAGATCGATAGAGAGAGAGGGGTATATAGAAGATGTGTATATAATTTGAAATTAATCGGCTTGTTTATCAATCAGTTTGAAAAGCGTAGTTTTGAGAAAAACGCATTTAAAGCTTCTCATGCAATTTATGTAGCTTCTACCCAGAATATTAATTTGGGTATAACCACAAAAATATGTTACCGCAGTATCCAGTATATTCTTAATTATGAATCTGTAAAATTTGATCGATAACAGAGTTGCGAATACGATTATAAATTTTCTGTTATGACAGTGTTCCCAAAACTTCAATTTCGACTCTGCCAGTGCGAACGTATAACCGGAACACCCAGTAGTTGAGGTCTGAAACAAAGAACAAACCACCACCTGTATTCCCTTACACAGAACAACCATTAGCATCTCTTAAACACCTACAGAAGCCAACTAATCCCGCAATCCACAAACACGTAACCGCAAAACATATTCCCTTTAACCTCAATCCTGACCAAAACACTCGTCAACCCTCTGTTAGCCACCCCTCACCCCGTCAAACAAAAGAACAACAGTCGAACACGTTCTGATCGCATTATTTATTACCGTGTGTCGCGATCGCCGAGCGAACGCACGCTTTATCGGAAGTGCAGGAGTCGTGTTGCACGTGCACGCAACGAAGGCTCGTGCATCACGCAGCCAGTTCTCACCCCCGCGGCTTTTAAAAGGCCTGGGCTTGCTGGCAGGGGGATGGAAAAAGAGCGGAAGAGGCCATTTAAGCTGAACGCGGCTCGGTACCCGACTGAATAACACAAAGGCAGCGTTACGTCCCCTCCCTCCTCGACTCCCTCCGCTGTGGTTACAGGCTTAATGGCGTAAATAGTCACTCTGCACGACCCCCTACCCCGTCGCGAATCTTGTTCTTTCCTCGCTGGGAAAACTCGATTGTCACGGGACGCTTCCAGTGATTTTTTTCAGCGATGACAAGGACAACGACGAAGGCTGGAATTCGTGTAACTGCACGCTACGCGGTGCAGGTTCCTGTGGAACTCGAGCTCAGGGAGGTTCATTTTCAAGGATGAAATTAGTATGTTAGGTGATTTAGGGTTTTTTTTTTCTAAGTGCAAAGCGATTTACTTTGATACGAATATTTTTGAAAATAGCGTAGGTGATTTAGGGTTTTTTTTTAGTACTAATTTGTATACCTGCGGCTTACTTTGATACGAATATTTTTGAAAATAGTGTAGGTGATTTAAACGAATAATAGAAAATTCCTAAGAAAAGAGAGGAAAACGAGAAACTTCGGCGTTGTCTGTGGCGGTTTAAACGGCTGCTCAGTGACGCTAGGGACTTGAAGATAGAAATTTTCTGTTTTTGAAGGACTTGAAAAATTTCTCATCCCCTACAATATTTAAAGTATGTGAGATTCTAGACAGGTTAGGAGAACTGATACTATTTAGGCTACGGACTTGTATGGATCTAAGTTAGGATCAGACAATCTTCGATCCTTTCTGAATGCGTACTTGTCATGACAATATCGAATTGGATTTAACTTAATATTAAATTTAGCAAAGGCTGCAGCATCAGGCTGGAAAGTACCAAGTACTTAACCCTTTGACATTCTAATATAACTACGAATTAGAGTCAATAAAATTCGTATTTTACACGTATCTTTTTAATAATTACGTCGTGTGTGATTATTTTTAAAGCACAGTGTACATAACCCCACGTCACAGTTCTGATAATAATATCTCGTCCCTTTCTAACTTTCTTCCTAAAAGTCTCTCTTGAGCTAAACTGTTCGTTATTCAAGCCCTGGGTGCACGGTGTCACGCGCCATGTACGTAGCAGATAGAAAAATAAAGAAACGAAGATGGAAAAGAAATATATATCCGATTACCGATTCTTCGACAGCAATCTGGAAGTCAAAAGTGATAATAAATAATTTTTTGGAAATTTTTGGAATGAGAAAAATAACATTTCTTACATTTCCTAAATGATGGGCTCGAAGAGCCCCTTCTTGGTCTTTCTAGGGTTAACACACTGCTAGAGTCTCACTCGGGATAAACTGTCGAAGGGTGAAACAACAACGCAGGTTAATACTAAAAGAAAAATGTATATAATTCTAGAAAAAGACAATTCCAACTGAAGATCCAAGCTGTTCCGTCTGAAGAGAACTTTCTGTTCACGAGAGAATTCTCAGGTGCCGCCCTATTAGGCTGGAAAATAGAAAGAGGGAGCTAGAAAAGTCCTTTTGCGTCATTTCCTAGCTGGCTCAGAGCTGCCAATTAATGCGTCCTGACCTTACTAACGAGTGGCCGGGTTATTGCGCGGCGCGTTTCGGATGATAATGAGCGCGGATGAAACACGCGCGGCCCGTCCATTAGCAGAAACGAGACCGTTAGTGTATCCGCTCGGTGTTTGTGTCGAAATCGATAACAGTCGATGGCGAGGGTCGATTGAAACCCAACGTTGGCCCCAGTAACAAGCAACTGCCACAATATTATCGATACAGCATGATGGATACACTTGTCTGTTCTTCCATTCGATGCATCTCCACGAACGGTTCACCTCCCTTGGTCCTCGCCTCTCCTTTCTCGACATTCTTCCTCTCCATTTCGGCTGGCTCTACCTGGAAACGGCTCCTTTGTCACGCGTGTACACGTGAAAGTTTCTTGATTTAGAGGATTTTCTTTATACTCGAACTATTTCCTCGAATATCCTTCGTTTCTTAGCGGACAGGTTAGTAGGGTTTGATCTGTCGACGAATTTTTGAACGAATAGATTTGGTTCGTTTTTTGTGTTCATCGGGATCTGAGGTTCAAGTTGAAGGTAGGGAAGCTGGATGTAGATAGAATGACCTGGTGGAACCTTGGTAGCCATAGAAATGACTGAAATGATAAATATTCTTAGCACTTTGCGGAAATTTTGCCTTCAGATATCGCACAATGATAAATTATAAATTACAAACTATGCATTAATATTATACTGAAATTTAATATTTTATAACTACTATCACGCTGAAATATCGAAATAAAGGCAATCTATAGGGCACTGCTCGACAGTGGCCAAATGAGTGCGGACTAACTGGACTATTCGGACTGCAAAGGGTTAAATGTTCCTAGGTAAGAAAATTGAGAAAGCTTTCAGAACAGATTCTCAGAGAACTGGAAGCACTTAGCTATAACAACATAAATGACTAAAATGAGAAAATATCCTATGTTACCATGTTACACCTAACTGAAAGAATCGCAAGACTTGTGACGTGTAACAAAATTACAGTATTTAATCCCCTTTTAAAAATTCCTGCACTCCTTGCACAATAATCCCAAACTTTCCTCCGGCAGTCTATGTCCATCGATGCGAAGGGGTTAGTAACTCTTGACTGAATTAGTTACACCTGTTAGAAGTTCATCAGGAACTCTTTGTGAGGGAATACTTGAGAAACTTGGCACAAAATGAAGCTTCATCCGTTCTAACAGAATTAAACAAAAATTCGAGGCGGTTCTCTGCCACTCTGTAAAGAATCCCCAGAGTTATCGAACCAAGAGAGGAGAGCGTGTCCGATAAATTCGGCCAGAGAGGGTCGTTTCGATCGTAACGAAGATAGGAGAGGGAAGTGTGCGAAATCAGCTGATTGAAACGCGACCGCCACCACGATTCGTTATTATCCACGTCGGAGCAATAGGAGCCATTGTGATGTGCTTTACGGTGCTCGTACATCCGGCCCGGCTTGTATATAAGAAGAAAATGGGGAGAGTTACGGCGGCGGAGAAGAGGAGGGAAATGAGAAACAGAAGGCAAAACGTGGAATCCTCGAAGGCGAGTGTGTAAGAGACCTTTTGTGACGATGACAAGCGGTCGACGAGGATTTATCTCTGTTTAAATAATTTAAAAGCGAGCTCTAGCTTGCTTCACGAACAGTTGACCGCGAAGTACAGAAAAGTTGAGAAGCATTTTCCCTCAAAGAAACGACCTGTTCTGCGTAACAGAGGAGCCAATTGATATTCAATCGGAACAGTCGACGAAACATCTGACCAGAGTCAGATAAAGAAAGTACCGTTGTGTCACACCATCAGATCAACGCCTTCGCGATGACTAACGACGTTAACTTAATTCTTTCACATCTGTAGGCGAGATATCTCGCGAATAAATTTTCCATCTTTCCTCTCTTTGAACGAGATATCTCACGAGTGAATGTCATTCGTTTCACGGTTTCAACGAGATATCTCAGAGACCCCTGTGAGTTAGGTTTTCATTGACACGATTTATGGCACCGATCGTAGGGGAAAACTATTTTTCAGTTTAGGATTCTCGTTGGGATCCTCTGTGTGGATCCTGCACAACGGTTCGATGACTGAAGAGTCAAACCTAGAGGAGAACCCACAGCATTGACAATCCTTAGGTGGTCCTTTGAAAGTTTTATATGGTAAGGGCCGAATGTATTGGCCGGTGAAGGTCATTTCTTCTCCGTCTCTTTTCGGATCAATTCTTGCCTTTCGACAGTTGACAGTCACCCTATGGAATCTTTGCGTTCCGTTTCTAAACTACATCTGCCGTGTTTTCATGAAGCATATGTCGGAGAAAGTACATTGCCAAAAAGAAAGAAAAGATAGATTAAAAATGTGTACCCTCCTGATGTCGCGTCCACATTGGTGTTCGCGAGCAGCTCACGAGCTTTGTTGTAAATAAATTCGATCCCTGGTAACGGTATGTTTTATGGTTGATGCCGTTGTTTCGTCACGGCGCTGACTAGTCCAAGAGGGTCCATAGCGGTCCGATGGTCGTTCGGAACCCCGATCTAGCGGCCAAATGTGAGTAACACGTTTATTGCTACAATCCGCCAAACTGAGGCTTCGCAGCGATCCTAAGGTCGCAAAAATACGTATGCTCTGGGAGAAGCTAGGCTTATGAGTCTATGACCGAACCAGTCTCGCATTCCTTTGCCTTGCCGTCTTCTCGCGGACGCACAGTACACTCGTGTGCCTATGACGTTGACCTGTCTCGGTGTGAAAATGTCCATGGCCGGCCGATACATTCGTCCCTTGCTATACCTCGGCACAGCACGTGCAAATACCATACTGAATAATTCGGACGAATTCAAATCTCCCGGATGGAGGTTCTTTTTTCCGGGTGGCAGGGAAAACAAGGCTGGAAGAGGGAAAACGGCGGAAAAACAGGCGAAATACAAGGGGGAACGTGGGAGAGTAAACATCAGAGGGGAAGAAGGGAGCGGAGTAACGTTGCATAGGGGTGGCGAAGAATAACGAAAATGAGCAAAGAGAGAACGGGGGGGGGGCGGGCAGGTAGGGAATAAAAAATTGGCGAGTATGAAACGTGGCCCGGCAAAAAACGCAGCGAAGAAGAGCTGAAGGAAAACAGAGACGAGCATTAAGAGAGGGGAGGGGGCGGAAAAGGGAAGAAAATGGCCAGAGGATGAAGACGAAAGAGCGACGGAAAAACGTGGCTGGAAAAGCAAGCACTTTTCGCGCTCGCGCAAGAGAGCAGCTCAGGTTGAAAAAGAAGACTCAGCGTGAGCAACGTGATAGTACGAAGGAAGAGACACACAACAGAGATATACCAGCGAGCACG
>NW_017100132.1:339441-392859 GCF_001263275.1 Habropoda laboriosa | reverse complement strand
TTCCCTTTCGTCCTGCCGCGCTAATAATAATGCACTCTGCGCGTCGATGGCCGCGTTGTAAAGCTCAGGAACCAACGGGATTTAATCCGGCCCGGCTACGTTGGCCCCGGTTAATTCTGCTTGACTGAAGGTTGAAGTTGAAAGGCATCGACGGAAAAACGACCGGAAGCCTGGAAAATTCGTTTCCACGTCGGGGATGGCTGGCTGGTCGGATTGGAACATCCTCGTTTCGTATGACGATAGGGGTTCTTAACGCTTTCGCTGTTGCGTTAGACACATTTTTGTTGTCAGTTTCTACCGGAACACCTTTCTAGCCGTCATTTTTTATGCATCAAGGCGTAAGAATGTCGAACATTCTCTTTGATGTTTGCGGAAGGTGGAGTACAAAGACGTGATTAAAACTAATATTACATTTTCCTGTAAAAATTTGAGAATTTTCTTTGACGTTCGTCGAAGGTCTACTGCAGAAACCTAATTAAAAGTCCTCTATGCAGGATGTCTAACTTGCGATGAACATCTAAATTATTTCCACTGCTACTGAAAGTGAGGAGACGTGCAATAAAGGAATTGACGGTAATGAAAAGTCCTCTCGAAGGTAATTCCAGGGTCATCGACATTGTTTCGCATATCGTCACGCTTCTTTCTATCTTGTTTCATAATTTTTAACCATATAAACTCCTCTTGATCATTTTCTTCTACCTTTCAATAACAGTGGGAATAATTTAAGTGTTTTTTATAAGTGAGACACCCTGTATATTTTTCCGCACTTTCTGCAACATTTCACAATCTTCCTATTAAATTTTCGGTGTCCATTTCATGCAAATGCCTCTACTTCGTTTTAGAGATGTCCAGAATATTTTTAAAATTGCCGACGTTAGTCACCTATAGAAGTGTATAATAGTAATTACTAGGTGCAATTTGGAGCTTTCCCAATCAATTTCCAATCAAATTTATGAAAGCTGCGTTGTGAAAGAGATTGGGTAACGGTGAACAGTCAGAAGAATAGACTTTTGGGAGCTGGGACTATTTGTGTCCTGGATTAGAGAACTTGGTGTTAGTTCAGTCACTCTGCACCTTATTGTAGATTGTCGCAGCCTAGATTAGAAGACATTCAGTGCAAGCTTACAGACTTTGAACACTCCAAGTTACCGAGACTTCACTGTACACTGTAAAATAGCTAGCTAATGTTTACTTGTCCTGAACAGCCAACACCTCTAGCCTCTGCTACATAGTATCTTGCGATATCTTGGACCAAGGTACGTTGAATGTTGGTTTACAAAATTTTTCGTTTTATCGTAGCTATACTCTGATTCAAACCTAACATTTCGTACGCTTAAAGTGAAGATAAATTTGTATTACAAAGGAAGTTAAATTATTGTGTCTCTGTAAGTCTCTGGTGACTGATGGACGGAAGTGTATGTTCTGTATAATCTATCCTATAGATGTCCTATACTTATAATTCTCTATCCATACTATACCACATCCTATACTTACGAACTATCCTATTATTTAAGCAATCTGTTCCTTATCTTGTAATCAGTGCTACCTAAATTGGAAGGCACTCCGTATTAGCTTTGCAGCTTTGGATATGTTGTGAGTCTTACTCTTTAACTGCCCAGAACAGTCTTAGTATTTACTCAGTATCGTAAAATATTCCGGTCATGGTTAATTTCAAAATTCCATTTCGTTCTAAATAACGGGATACCTGGATAAGAGGCCTAAATTAAAGAGCATGCAATGTGTTCTTAACAAGGTTAAGACACCCAAAGCCTTTGAACTTCACTGCTGCAATTTTCAAACTACACTTGTCTTCAACATTTCACATCCCCGGCCTTCGCTATAGGGAATTACAGAATTCTCAGTCCCCCGAGATCCTAGACTACCATGATCGATATCCACTCGATCTACTTATCCTCGCTTTAATCAACTTAAACAGCGAAGATCTGCAGTCTACCGAAACTGAAAGAAAATGTTCAGTTCTACCGTAGGTTGGAGAGTTATTAGGCTAGGACTCGAATTGGAGGACACCTGACACAGGAACAAAGGATCTACCCACAGAAATCAATCTTTGGGCCAGATAAAGCCTCCCAGTAGCTACATCTGCTCGAACAACTTTATTTCCTCCTTAGTGTTCACTCTTACCTATCTTGCCACAGTCTCACCGCTGCACCTTCTTCATTCTCCTCCGCCCTCATCCCTCGTGCGCCCTTTTCCAACCCTCGCCTGACCATCTTTCACTCACCGAGCCTGGCTTCCAGCTGTTCTGGCGCCTTGGCCGTCACAGAGAAATTTTATAGAAGCTGCCTCACCCACTGCTCATTAAAGCAATTAGTGCCTGTAGCTGGCTACGCTAACTTGGCTCATCTCTCTCATCCATTTCTGCCATCGTTACCTGTCTCTCCCTTCCTCAACTGTTTCACAGCTGCCGCGAAATGAGGAAATTAAGTGAAATTTTTCTGGGAACATGCGTGCTGTATTAATCCGTCGAGGATCACCGTGTCCCTTCGAGATTACGCTTGAAACGGTCCAGATTTCGAGAGTGCTCGTGGGTGATAAACTCCTCGCTTCTCTGGCTGGTCTGGGTTGGTCTACAAGTTTTCGAGTCGAGGAGACGAGACGTGTTGCTAATATTTATTTATTTATTTATTCATTACTACACAGAAATAGTTAAGACATTGCAGGTAATATATGAAATACTAACGGACGCAAATTTAAAACGAGGAACTTTCAAGACTCTGTCAATATGTGTTACGAAGCAGTGAGTAGAAATATTGGAAAAATTTAAATGTTCTGTAGTTTCAAAAATTCGGCGTACTGAACCTCTTTTATGATCTTTGTTTTAAGAATATTGTAGTTTCTGTTTAGAGTAACGTGGAACCATTATGCTTGGTTTCAAAGTTACTAATCAAATTGTCGACTGTCTAGCAATTTTGGAATTTTTTGAATTCAATATTCCAAGAAATGTTCTCAGAAATGACAATCTTTTGTACATTTCAGGCAAGCTTGATTGTGTAAATAGATTATGCTCGTCTGCAAATTACTTCGACGAAAATATTGATTCCTTTTCACGAATCTTTTATAATAGAATTCTCATTTTAACCGTACATTAGGTATCAAAGGATTTACTTGAGCCGTGTAATAATTTTTTATTTGTTTTGGTAATAATTGAATCGTGTAATAATTTTTCAAGGAATCCGATGGATATTTTTTCTTCTTCATATTTTCTGCAGTTATCGTTTGCATTTTTGTTTAGTGTCACTGAAGCGTCGTTAAAATTTGTCGAAGTAATGGAGACGATAAAATTTTACGTACGCGAAATTGTTATTTTTCCCATTCGATGCGAGTATTGTTTGTCACGTGGTGCTAGAACCGCTTTAAATCCGGCAGAATTTCACGAAGTCGTAAATAGACGTAAAAAAAAAAAAAAAGGAACGCAATTAAATTTCAATCAAGAACGGACACTCGTTCGAAAACACTTGAACAGTTTACACGGTGAGGGCTTTAATTTCAGCAATCTTCGCGAATATCTGTCCGCCGTTGATTGTACGATTATCAACGTTGTTTATCGCAAACACTCGCCGCTCCTTCAACCGTTTACGCGTTCCGTACTTATTTATAAATTTGCACGAAGCAATATTTACGATCGTACATTTATCGCCGTGTAATTGTGATCATCGCGGCTCGTTTCCGCCCCCGTTGTCCATTTTGTTGAATAAACTCGCCCGCACTTGGTCGCAAATGTTTACAATTTCCTCCCTCGATCCTGCTAAATTTCAGTTACCCAGAACTACATCCAATTAGACTCTTTTAGAGACATCTAGAAATAGGGTAGGTGCACCTGATTTCCCTTATTATAATAGAATTCAAGTCATCCTTGGTTAAAGGATAATTGATATTGTTCATGATTTTAAAAGGAGAATTTCACATAAAAGAGAAATTTTTATGTCTCGCGTACGACAGGTTGGAACTGTTAAAATTCAAAGACTTTTCAAAAGCGCAATGTTCTATTTAGGCAAAAGATGATTCGCAATAATTCCTCCATTTTGTAACATTTTCACTTTATAAAAATTGGAGAAAGGGGATGAAAGTTGCATTTATATCTTCTGACAGAAATTGAAGCTTTTCGTTCAGCAGTTACCTATGAAAAAAATTCCCAAACTTTACCTATTTCGAGGTATAACGCGGGAGATTCAAATTAAGTTCCACCGACACTACTTTTTTGAATACTGATACAATTTCTTCATCGGTTGAATTTTCTTCACCTTCACAATTTGTACGTTGTTTTCTTTTCTTTCTTTTAAATCAAAATACAGCGTTACGCAGAGTCCTGCTGTATTGATTTAAATGGCACATCCCTGGACGACCAAATATATCTTCCTACGCATTTTCAGCGGATATTTCACTTCATTTCCAATACACGTCAACACTTTATCTACGAAATATTACTGGGGGCGATGTTAGATGCGTTCAGCCTAACCTAACTTATCCAGAAAAACGTCCACTCGGCGTTTGGAATCGCGTTTTTCACTGGCAAAGCGGAACCGCACAATTCGACGAGGCTCCACGTGTCCCCTGTTACGCTGTCGGGCAATTAAAAATATGAATTCGAGCATAGAAGAGGGGTAGAATGGTGGGATGAGTAGAGGCTCGTAAACAGGGGGCGAAAAAAATGACCAGAATCCGTGGTTATGCACACGACCGGTTGCATACTATCCGGCGCAGACCAGTTGACCCGCTTTCGTTTCGTCCTTTACCCCTCCGCCCTTGTTTTTCTCGTTTTCCCAGTGTTGGTTGTCCATAGAACGCGTGTCGGGAAGTTCGCGTGATTTTCCATCCGCGCCGCCGCGAAAAATGACAAGGAAACGGGAAGGAATTGCACAGTGTCGGTCATACGTAAAACCGAGAACTGCTTTTCTTTCGTCCTTTTTTTGCAAAATTCAGCTTCCCTTATTAGCGAAGATTCTTCTTTTGGTTAACCATTTTAGGGTTGAAGGTGTAACGATCTATCATTATCTCTGTTACTTACGAAAATTCTTTTATTGCACGCTGTCGTTAAATTGTAATTGTTTGCAAATCGAGATAATGCGTAACGAGTAGATGACACTTGTTGATCATTTGTAATATACGTATTTGTATCGGTATTTATTTCTTTATTCTTACATTGAATGCACTCTCGTTGACAGTAAATTAGGAATATTGTTGTCGGTTTTATCTTGGTGCATTACATTTGCATTTTCGTTAATTCTTCGCGTTTTTGTTGCTATTTTAATAACTTGTTAGTGGGCGTTGTATTTTCGCCAGTTTCTTAAGTTTTTAGTTCGACAAATTTCTGGTGGAATTTTATAGATTTCAGTGTTTTTGTTATACGAAACCTCCGAGCTTTTCATCAAGCGTCCCTTAAAAATCGTTGATCCTAAAAGGGGTTAAAAACAAAATTCTAGATAGCACTAGAGGCGAGGAAAAAGCTTGGCGAACCGCAATTGCACGGAAATTAAAAGCACACACGCGTCCACGGAGGCCACCATCGATCCCCCAGTGACACAGATTGTTTCCATAACGCGAGCTCCTGCTAGGAGACTCACGTCTGCGTTTCTGGACGATATTTGCTGGAGTTTCACAGAGTCAGGGGCGTTATTGTGGGATGGAATCGCGGTCTCATCAATTCTTAACGACGCACAGTGCTTCGAAATCGTAAAAACGTGATCGAGAATCATGGCTCTGTTATTTATTCCTTATTAATCATGAATAGAGGCTATTCAAGGGTTTATTGAGTCGTAGAATCTGATTTTGATGTTATTTCTTTAATGCTTTCATAAAAACACACTACTCTTACACAAGGTGTTTCGCTAGAAGTAAACAAAAATTTACAACTTGATTTTGACACAATCGAAACTTTCAAGACCTTCAGGACTTCCAAGATTTTCAAGACTTGCAGGACTTTCAAAACTTACATCCAAGAGTTTCAGGACTTACTAGACTTACATCCAAGAGTTGCAGGACTTACAAGACGTACATTCAAGACTTGCAGGACTTTCGGGACTTCCAAGATTTTCTAGACATACCTTCAAGACTTTCAGGACTTTCAAGACTTACATCCAAGATTTTCAGGACTTTCAAGACTTACATCCAAGAGTTTCAGGACTTTCAGGACTTACAAGACTCACATTCAAGACTTGCAGGATTGTCGAGACTTCCAAGACTCTCAAGACTTTCAGGACTTCCAAGACCTTCAAGACTTTCAAGATTTTTAAGACTTTCAGGACTTTCAAGACTTCCAAGATTTTCAAAATTTTTAAGACTTTCAGGACTTCCAAGATTTTCAAGACTTGCAGGACTTTCAAGACTTACATCCAAGAGTTTCAGGGTTTATTAGACTTACATCCAAGGGTTTCAGGACTTACAAGACTTACATTCAAGACTTGCAGGACTTTCAAGACTCTCAAGGCTTTCAGGACTTCAAAGACTTTCAAGACTTGTCGCAATTTTCAAAGCTCAGGATTCAAGGTTTCTCAGGACTTGCAAAAGTGTTAAGTATCGAAGAGACTTGTCAGTTCGAGTTAATTTCGAAGAGATCGAATTTTCACAACATTGAAGAACTTCGAATCCCTTGCATGTTGATATTCAAACGTCCATCGCTAATAACAGTCCACGATTAAAAGAATCTACAGCCACATTTTCGTTGCTCCACGACCAAATGAAAAATTTCATTTCCGATCACATTCGAACAGTTTGGAATCACCGTGCGGACAGGTCAAGTCGATTTTTATTGCCGCGATATCGCGGAGTCGCGGGCGTCGAAACCTTAGAATCGCTAAAGAGGATCAGGTGACCCGGGGTTCGTTCAACTGCAACACCCTGGTCGGCCACGGTGGTCCGCTTAACCCCTTCAAAAAGAGGGTGGGGCTTTGTGTCTCTCGACTGTCCCCTTCTGCCAGCCTTTGTTTCTGCCGCGCGACCGGTGAATCGTTCCGAGCTGTGACACGTCCCCTTTGACGCTGTCCTCGCCCCTTCGAGACGTTTGATCGTTGACTGGGATTGCACAGCCGCTCTCCCTGGCAAGATCGTGACAGCGTATGTTCGTGTCTAAAAAGTCCCTGGAAGTTGATGGTGCGATTCAAGGTGGTTCTCGGTTTGCTGGGAAATTTTTCGTGTGAGAAATTCTGCGACAGAGGCTTTCGGGAGGAATGCTTTTTGTTTATTCCCCTTTCTGGCGAAGTTGAGTGAAATTGGACGAAGAGATTTCTGAGACTGTTGGATGTTGGAGAACGTCCTTTGTTCATGTTGTTTAGGATATTTCCTCGTTCAGTGTGATTCGAAGAATGAATGTCCTATGATTTAAGGCATTCTGTTCGAATTATTGCTAATCAATAGCAAGATTACGAAGATACAGTAGTTTCATAGTTATTAAAATTTGAGGACATTCAAAGTAGACGTTCTGCTATGTCTAGGTTGCAGGAACTTCTGTTTAGGTTGTTTGATTGTGAAAATCCAAGAATCAAGTGGATCGAGTCTATTTAATGCAAGTATACTGTACCACTTTTTTGGAATAGACTTTTCTAAACCAGAGAATTAATCATGGAAACAATTGATTCTCCTGGCCGAGAGTAAATAAGCTAGAACGAGAACTTAAGTAGAGTAGACTAATATTGATAGGACAACCAATTCTAACAGACTGTTTAACTTTCTCTGTTCCAGAAATAAGGGACAGTATGGTGTGTTATGGATCCTTGTGCACTGCAGCTGTGCATCAAAATTGCTAAACACAACCTAGGGAGAGCACCTCGAAGCAGGTACAATATACAATCCACAATTTCCTTCGAAAATTCTGTAGTATCATAAGAACGTATTTTTGCTTAGTTTTAATGCGTAAAAAAATCAATTTAGTTTTGGATACGTGAAGAGTGCTTTCCCAAAAATTTGGAACGGAAATGTGCAGAAATATTAAAGACACAGACATTAAAAGTGAAATATATTCATACGGTGCCAAAGCGAAAGCAGAACAAAAATTGAATTAAAATGATCATTCTACTCTGCTAAGAGTTATTGTCATTAATGTAAGCATGATAGAAAGAGAAAATTTTACACATTCGATAGAACCCTCGAAATAACTTTCTTCAGATAGGCTACTTAGGCTACAGTTAGGCTAATTAGAATTGTGAGAGTCGTTTTGTAGTCACTGTACACTCGGTGGCAAAATTAAAGGGTCGCGAAATTTTCTCCGAAAAATTGTCGATCTTCGAACTGTTACAACTTCATGAAAAAAAAATCGCAAAATAATTCACCTGAGATCATTTTAAAGGACCAAGTTTGTACTTTCACCTCGCTAAGCTAATTTTCCTCGAAAATGCTTTTCCGCTGAGAAGTGGAGCGAGAAAGTGAAGACGGTTCTTTTCCGAAAGATCAATTGTGCACGGAGTTTAAAAAATTTTTGACGCGACTCAAATCACCATAAATTTAAAAATTGAAGCCTACCCCCTTGAAACAACCCCTTAAATATTGTATACGATTTTTTATCCCCGTTTAATTGCATTTAGTATGCAGAGCGCGCCGTCGGGGGTAAATATTACGAACGAAATAATTTTCAATATCACGAATATGTTCGTCTACGCCGTATTGAACGATCGTTTCGTCGATGTCCGAATAGTTTTTGGGGGAGGGGTGTACCGGTATGTGTCCAGCGAGAGCAGATTCGTTCGTCAAACTTCCCACACGGATTTCTTGGAAAATTCATTCCGCGGACGGTCAATCGTTGGAATAAAAATATTTGGAAGAGGGGCGCGTGCCAGGCAGAGCCGGTGAAATTTGCGAGCGCGTAGTTATTACCAGGGCGAAAGAACGCGCTTTGTGTCGCCTGTCTCCCCCTCCTGTCAGTTTCGTCGGCCGATGTTGGCGCGTGGCGCACAAAGGATCCTCCTTTGTGTCTGGTCATTTTTGCCGCGGCCTCGAGAGCGTGTCAGGCCGCTTTATCGGACGCCATCCGATCGCTGCGCGTTTCGACGAGTCGCAAAAAAGGCCGATTGATCGAGTTCTGGTCCGGCTACACTAGCGCCATTGTCAGCCAATTGGAAGAGAATCGTCCAGTCTGCCAGAGAGACTCAGCTTTCTTTTGCATCCGCGGAGACAGTAGTTTTCCAAGGATCTCCGTTCGATCTGTCTGTCTCGCCCTTCTTTGGTCGGTTACTTCCCCTTTACAGCTGTCTTTATGCGACTCAGTTGTTTCACTCGAAGCTTCCCCTTTTTCTAAGCTCCTGACGATTTTTTGTTATTTTTCCGGTGTGGAGTTAGGAAGATCGGTTTGTTCGCAGGATCTGTGAAAATTAACGTTGAACAAGTATGTAGTGTATCTTAATTAGTGTTCCAGTTAAATCGGAATTCCGAGGAGATTCTAAACTGAAAGCTTTTTATCTGTCCATCTCGCTCCTCTTTGGACTGCTGGAGTTAGTTTTTGGTCTGGTGCTTCTTGCTTGCAGCTATCTGTTGGTTCCTACGTGGCTCTATTGTACGGTTCCATTTTCAAGCTTCCTCTTTTTGCAAGCTTCCGATGATCCTTTATTTAGTTCATTGTGTATGGCGTTAGGAAGGACATTTTGTTCTCGAGATCTGCGAAAGTTCGTGCTGAACGACTAAATAGGATTTGCAAAGAGTTACTCGAGTTTTGAAAAGTAAGTAATGTTTGTTTGAATTTAGAAAATGATTTTGAACAGTATATTTAATGTTAACTTAACCTCTTCAGAGACGATTTTTTTAAAGTCGGAAGAAAGTGATCTAATTTTTCATGTAGTTACATTTATGTTCGTGTTAAATCGATAGAAATTAAACTGCTTTCCTTGTTGGGAGATTATGTTTTTCTTATTTTTTCTGTCACAAATATTGCAATCTTGGAAAAAACCAACCACACACATAATGTCTCTGAAGAGGTTAAGCGTTTCGTTGGAACCTTTGGTGCAGTTCCACCTTAATTTAATACTTAATTTTATCCTTTACGCACTTGCACCTTAATTTAATCAACCGAATTTTAAAACGATACGGTGAAAATAACAAATTTTACAACGGTGGTTAAAAAATTACCGTCAGCCACCCATATTACGCATTAAAATCTGCCGTAGCGAAAGGGTTAACGATCCAGTGTATTCAGAATTTCAAATCTCGGAACATCATGAATAGTAAGTCAGTAACTTAGTCGTTCTATTTGTTTAAAAATTCCAACACACTTCTAACACACCCATAGTCATCGCTGAATGTCTGTTCATTAACCCACCAAAACCAGCCACATCGACGAATCCATAGTAACCAAACTGGCATGGAACACATTCCAACGAACACATTCGAACGTACTTAGACATTACACACGTAACATTAAGCGAACGCGAAGAAGGGTCAGGGCTTGCATCGGTACTTGTAAGAGTTTTCAAAGAGTTTCCTCTCGGTAGCGTCTAAACGCGTTAAATTCCTGTCGGCGGCTCCCACGGGAACCAGAACGGAAGCGGATGGTTGGCAGTACGCCAGACGACACCCTTCCTCTGCCCGAACTTTCTTTCTCGCGCACACACGAACCCTGGCCAGCGACACGGTTTCTCTCTATCCAACGGCGGCCAAGTAATAATCCTAACTCGCGGGTTAGCCGGGCTTAATTAGAACAGGGTTTAGCGGAGCCTGGTTGGTTATAGTCGCGCATAGTCTCTGCAATTCGATACCGGTCACCGTGCGCTTCATTTCGCAACCTTCCTGGCGAAGGAAGAAGCCAGTGGCTTGATAACGAACGACCAAAGCTGTGCGAGTGATAGCCACGCGTTAAGCATTATTGCGGCAAGTTATTGTTCCAACACATATTGCACGGTTCGCTGATGGACGTGGTTTATGGAAAGTATTCGGGAACTGACGTGCTGAGGATTGCACGGAGTTAGGGGATTCTGCTAGTTTGACAGTTTGACGCGCTCTGCTGGTAGCAGCTACGTTTAAAAAGGGGCGGAACAGAGAGTAGAAGTGGCGAATTAGAGATGATAGGGGGTTCTGAGCGTTTGCATGAGAGAAAGTTAGAAATTATTTGTGAAACATATTTGGAATCATTTGTGGAAAATTTTTCAAGGTTTTCTTACATTTTGAGACACTCTGCATATTTACTTTTCTCACATTGCGTGACACTCCGCATATTTACTTTTCAAACTTTTCTCACATTTTGAGACACCCTGTATATTTACTTTTCTCACATTGTGTGACACCCTGCATATAATACTTTTCACACTTTTCTCACATTTTGAGACACCCTGTATATTTACTTTTCTCACATTGTGTGACACCCTGCATATAATACTTTTCACACTTTTCTCACATTTTGAGACACCCTGTATATTTACTTTTCTCACATTGTGTGACACCCTGCATATTTACTTTGCCCACTTTTCTCACATTTTGAGAAACCATGTATATTTACTTTTCACACTGTTCTCACATTTTGAGAAACCATGTATATTTACTTTTCACACTGTTCTCACATTTTGAGACACCCTGCATATTTACTTTTCACACTGTTCTCACATTTTGAGACACCCTGCATATTTACTTTTCAAACTTTTCTCACACTGTGAGACACCCTGCATATTCACTTTTCTCACATTTTGAGACACCCTGCATATTTACTTTTCACACTTTTCTCACATTTTGAGACACCCTGCACATTTACTTTTCACACTTTTCTCACACTTTGAGACACCCTGCATATTTACTTCTCACACTTTTCTCACATAGTGAGACGGCCCGTGTATTTTTCAGTATGAACTAGAAATATTTAATTCAAATAAACATTTCGCTTATTATACGTGTAACGAAATATTTGAATATCATTTTCGCGAGGTCATACTTAATCTGTGACAATATCTTCACACTTATTTTTAAGTGTGCACATCGTAAGCTAGCGGCAAATTAGAAAATATAATGCAAAATTGTTCTTTTCTTTTAATTTGTTATTTATCTACCGATCGTCGGGTCTCTAATGGGTTCTAAAGTAAGATTAATTTTTGTTCGGGTACTCAAGTGGGACATACAGGGTCCCATTTGGGGTGTCACGAAAGGGTTAAAGGGTCAAAAGTGTGAGTGAACGCAAGTGCTAATTCAGGCACCTAAGGGTTAATAGAACTTTATTCCATCGAGTCTGCTGACCAGTTTGTCCAATTTCATGGACGACCTCGTGCCACAACAGCCACTAGGTGCGTCTCGAGGCATCCAAGACCTGAGAATAGAACAAGTTTCCTGAGTTGTAGCAATTCTTTTGCCAGCAGATGCAACACATAAAGCCAGTGTCTGCCTGCACGATCGTTTCGAACGAACTTCCCAACAACTACCTACACTTGCACGAACGTGGTCTTTTAGTCATACGTAAACGCTGCATGATACACAAGTATCCTGTACACCGTAAGCATAGGGAGAATTCTTTCGAAAACAGTTATGCAGTGGAACAACTTGGTTTTCCCTTAACGGATGGCAGTTAAAGAGACGTTTCCACTGCATCCAAAATGTCAAATATTCCACGCATATCGTATTAAGGGCTTTCGACTATATGCTAGCTTACACTTATCGTTAGCTACCCTACTTTCGAGCAACTCTGAATTATTAATCGAGGCATTCATGTGAAATTATTTTTGTATTCCAACATTTCGCTTGGTGTCGTTCAATCATTTGCTACCAATTGGTCAGTTTTGACCGAGAGTTTCTTGATTGGTCAGCCGAGCAACCCTTGCGACTCTTAGACTGTTAGCAAACATTAGGACAGTATTGTAGTCTAAGAGAAGTGGAGTTGATAGTTCTAACTTTAACTCTGAACGAAGTGAAGAAATAGTAACAAGTCTAATTTAAACTCTGAAGAATCTCTAATCACTAAACTCTGAACAAGTAAAGTAACAAGGAACCTAAACTCTAAACATAGACACGAAGTCTAAAGTGAACTGTTAAAGGTAACTCTATTAAAAGCTATCCAATAAGATAAACGAAGCCTTTCAGAAGAACAAGCTGCACTTTTTTTATTTATAGATTTTTCTGCAAGAAGGAGTTGACTCTATAATTTTCTAGAATTGAGTTCCTGTTTTTTTCTTTATCCTATCTTTTCTAAAATTGTGTAGATTGATGTTTCCTAATAACGTGTCCATGTATCAATACGTAGTTTCATAATATGTATAATGTAATAATAAATGTTGTTTAATGTAATTATTTACTAGAGAAAAGTGAATTTTTATGGCAGTTATAAATTTTGTAAATTCACTCTGCAATGGAGAAAAGATATTTTTGCTTAGTAGAAATAATAGAAATTTTCTTTTCGCTCTCCTCAAAAATTTTGTGACACTTTATATTTTCTACTATTTTCGTTAGTTTTCCAGGAGTTAATCCCCACAGATTTCAGGTAATTATTCCGATATTCTGCTCAAAATTGAAAGATAATTACTCAGAACTTCTCAACATTGAAATCCTCGCAGATTTCAGATAATTACTCAGTTATTCTGCTCAAAATTGAAATTCTCGTGGAAAGATAATTGCTCAGATGCTCCGCTCAAAATTGAAATTCTCATGGAAAGATAATTGCTCAGATGCTCCGCTCAAAATTGAAATTCTCATGGAAAGATAATTGCTCAGATGCTCCGCTCAAAATTGAAATTCTCATGGAAAGATAATTGCTCAGATGCTCCGCTCAAAATTGAAATTCTCATGGAAAGATAATTGCTCAGATGCTCCGCTCAAAATTGAAATCCTCATTGAAAGATAATTGCTCAGATATTCTGCTCAAAATTGAAATTCTCATTGAAAGATAATCACTCAGATATTCTCCTCAAAATTGGAATCCTCTCAGGTCTCAAACTTTCTTACAAAGTTAACACAGCTTCCAGAAATCTTATAATGGAATACACTTGGAGCTGCCCCCTTCTTACAGTTAAATCTTCAATTGTCACCATCACGCAGAACCTTACCATCAACCTACCCTTTCCTCGCTCAAGGAATCACACCAAAACATCGTCTACTTCATCTATCAGTTCTCAAACCTCAATCATCATCACTTTGACGTAGGCAAACTACACCTGAAGTCATCATCATCGCGGTCCATCGAGTTCCAGCCACTTGTACATAATCCCTTACCCTCCTCGTTCCATTTATAGTACAGCTCTGTACAAGCCGGCTGTCTGCCAGTTGAGAAGGTTGGAGTGGCGCGGCTAATTCGCATTCGTTTTAAGGCGAGGACGATAAGCTCGCGAGAAGGATCGGAAAACTAGAGCGAGCCACGATAATACGTCTTTCCTGTCACGTAGCGGCCGATGGCATTATGATAATGCCGCGAATAAGAAGGATTCGGATGAGGGAGAGAGTGTGGGAAGGCGGTGGAGAAATGTGAACGATGAGTGAAGTGGCGCTGCAGGGACGTAACTCGACGTGCACCACTCTCTACTAGGATCGCTTTAATCGAGATTCGATTTTTCATTTCTTTTTTTTTTGTTTCTTAATAATTTTTCAAATCTAATATTTTCTTCCCAACTGATCTAACATCTGGATTATTTCCCTTGTAAGACATTTTCTCGCGAAACTACGATTATTCAAGGGTCACGTGTCTGACTGAGAGATTTTAACGATAATTGCTGTCGAGAGTACTCTCTATTTGTGTGTCGAGCTCTCCGCCAGCACTCTCAGTACCGTGTGCACTAGTAAATTTAACTCTCAAGAGCGACTCACGATAGTTTTACTCTCAAATGGACACGTACCCTAACTCTGAAGTGCTCTTGCGAACTCTCACTCTTTAGCTGGACCAGGACTGCTCAGGTAGATGTTCTTACGGGCAAAAGTGCCCGCCGTTGCCCGGGAGCTGCCCTACGGGCACAGCGAAGGGCAGTGACGTCCGTAAGACATGGGACACCTACTAATTTGAGCTTTACGTTCAAATTAACGCTGTCAAACACCCGTGTTGTTAAATCAAACGATTATTTACAAATTATTTGCGCCGAATACAGTTTTTCAACGTTAAAGTACATTGAAAATTGTGCATACAAAGTTTTCAATTTTCTCGCCAATTCACGCTCCTCGTTTCGCAATGGCGGCTCGAAATAATTTTTTCAAGTTTCTTTAAACTTTCCTCCTGGATTCCTCTCCAGGATCGCTGCAAATGTACCCGCAGTACTTTTTGTCACGTGGGACAGTGTTTCCGAATACTTCTGTCTAATTCATCCCACAATTTCTGGTGTTGAACCTCTTTATAAATATTTCAGTTATTTTTGTCTTAATTATAATAAAATATCAGTAAAAATATATTGCTTAAATATAATTGCTATCAATAGAATAGTTCATATCGAAATAAGTAACTAAATCTTTCATCTAAACTTGATTTATTGTATAATAGAACGGTAAGGTGGTGTCCCATGACTTATGGACAGGAGTGTACCATCACTACTACTATTCATGTAGTTCTCAAGTAGGCGTGGTCTTCTGCTCGAACATCGCTCCGTGCTTAAGTTTGTCTGACCACTTCACATAGGGTAACTTCGAGATCAGCTCTGATCTGTATAGACTCTCATTTTCAATTTTAATTTTCGACGTTCAATCATGTTGAAAAATTATAATGCAATTTTGTTAGATCTGAAATTCGATTTTCCTTTGTACGCCAATCTGTCCTCTTTTTCATCCCCCTGTCGAAATTGGAGCACGTTACCAGTGATCGTGCGTGTGCTTGGTCGTACAATAGCGGCGAGTTTCAGAGTTTGTCGGAATTTTAAGGTTATTTTTCTGTTTTTATTGGCGATTTATGACCCAGCGGGGTTTATTTCGTTAGGTTTCGAGCTGTTTTCGGGGCGAGAGGCCAGCGGAGGGTGATCCTTTTCGAGGATTGACGGTTAGTTTACTGGTTTTATATTTGCTTTCATTGTTCGTAAAGTCGAAATGTCGATGGAACAAGAGAGTTAAGTTTATTTTCTGTGTTTGTTAATCTTAGCGATAGATGAAATTTCGAAATGTTACCGATACGCTGAAAGCTTAATTCATAGACAGGCTTGATGGAATACTTTGGATTTGTGTGTGGCGAACAAAATATAATTCAACATCGTTAATAACTTTGTGATTTCCTTACGTGCACAGAAAATCTACGAAGTGATTTCATCTCTAATTTCAACGTATTGCAGTATTATTTTGAAAGTTACAGATTCCATCTGTAATTATTGAAATTTTTAATTAGCCTGCTTTACTTATCTCTCGTTGGCTCCGCGGCGATCTTGCGAAAACGACCTATCTTATGCATCGGTATTCACGCTCTGATCATCTTCTGAAGCTGAAGATAGTCTTCACGTACTCGACGAGCGAAATCTAGATCTGAAATAGTGGAATCTCGATTCAGAACTTCGGGCCAAGTTAACCTGAGCTAATTGAACTTGTAACTTATACGATTTCAATTTATTCCGCAGTATCGAAGCGGTAAAGATCGTCTCAGGAAGCAATTTTTCAGTCGTTCTTCTACAGATAATTATTCAGATATTCTTTTTAAAATTGAAATCCTGACAGACTTCAGATAATTACTCAGATCTTCTTCTCAAAATTGACATAGACCTCAAACTTTCTGCTAGCAATGCATCACTCGATCTCTGTTGAAGTTTGTTGCAAATTTAACAACAGCTTCGAGGAACTTCTCGAAAGAATCTCTGAGAAAATTTTCAAAGAAACCAGTCATTTCACAGCCTTCTAGGCTCGATAACGATCCTCCTTCTAGTGACATTTCTCCAGTGCTTTCGTACATTTTTCTGCTGAACTGTAAAATTCACGATACACCGAGCGGCAGCTCGATCGTTCACAGTAGCAAGCTTAATTGGACAGAGAGGTAATTAGACGACGCCACTTCTGCGTCTGGAGGAGCAATCTAGGGCAAAAGTGAGCCAGGAGAGATTTATGGCGAAGAGAAGGCCACGTAAGAAGGCGAATCTCAGCTGTAAGATCTATGGCTTCTCTCACACTGTACACAAGATGCAGGCATACCGGAGTTCCTAGAAGCGTGAAAGAGAAACTGAGACACCCGTTAGACGGAATTCGCACGTCCGCCTGGGGATTGATCGCGGAAAAGCTTCCGTGTAGCGGTCTATGACAAACGTTTCACGAATTTTCAACATCGTCTCCGTGGATTATATGAAACACGGTGGAGAAAGAGAGATGGAGAGCGAGTGAATCGATAGGTGGAATCGTAGGAACGTTAATTCGAGTTGTCAAATATTGAAGCTGCCGGCCAGTTGAATATCTAGTCGAAATCTGTCGCTCGACACGGTGTAATCCTATTACAAGGGCTTTACTCTTTTTCATGGTGTACACCGGGTGTCGTTCGGTTTTCCACGCCTATTTGCCTGCACTTGGGCAACTAGCAGTTATACCTTTAAAGTGGTTCGCTGTTATTAGTCGTGATTCAGGCACTTTATTTGACTTACGAGGGACACCGATCTTCGTGAAACTTTGGTATATGATAATTCTAAGAAACAAAAAGAGATACTCGACATTTTGTTTTTAAAGGCAATTGTCCACATTTGTTGCGACGTGATTAGGACGCAACGAAGTCTCGGTTCGGCGGATTATGGCAATAAACGACTTTGTTCCGCGGAATATTGTTTAGAAGCCCCCGCCGTTTTTATTTTTACCCGCTTTGTCCCATAGCGGCTAGCAATCTAGACAAAGGAAGAAACCATCCGGCGTACAGATTGCTAGTACGTTTCATGGCATACAAGTTAAAAGCTGTTTTTGAGGATGTCTCTTTATTCGTTAATCCCTTAAGGAATAGTTTCTTTTCCAAAACGTCGTTTACGACCTCAACGTGAGCGGGCTCTACGCGCGCTCTGATTGGCCAGTGTTTTTCGTTAATAATTCAAAAACGAAGCTTCAAATTGTATTTTGGAAAAGGAAAAAGTTGTTCAGAGTCATTCCAGCAACCTCCAATTTCCGGGTGTTCGAGGAGTTACGGGACACCCTGTATACACCTACACACCTGAAAACCAGCAATCATTGTAAGACTAGTGCACGAGACACACAGTCACGAAGGGAACAAACTGAATTCATGTAAACATCGACAAACATCTAACTAACGAACGAAGTTTTAATACACCTCGAACCAGCGAGAACAAACATCAAACCGCGCCAGAACTCCTGATCATAAGATTTGGTCAAGTTCCACGATGCAACAACATTGAAGGGGTGAAAATCGCTTTGTGTTCCGTACCGAACATTTTTTTTGTCTATTTTCGCATCGAGCCTTTCTCCTTTTATTTTTATAGCTTAAGGAAATTGTAAGACGGGCCTGAAGAATCCGCGACCCATAGGATTAGCCGGGGCCGTTATTAAGCGCGTACCCTCGGTAATTTCACCACCAGAACTCAGTTTATTAACCATTGTCCCGATTTTCCAATTACTGAACTAGTGTCTTCCTTCTCTCATGTCCTATCTCCTTTTTTCGGAATTCCCCAAAACCCCGACACCTCATCCTTCTACCACCACTTCCCACCACCACACTCTACGACCAATACTTAATGTTCTTATTTCTCCCATTTTTTACTTCCAAAATTAAACTCCGCCCTCAGTAGCCGAGATGCGTGACTTCCTCTGAATTTCGAATCAGTATCATTCTGAACGTTAAACTACCAAGTATTGAATCAGTCCGAGCGCTGAACGCATAATCAAGTCGTTTATATTATAACGTTGGAGAAAGGGTATTCCGGGATCGCTTCAGACCTCGTTAGAAAACAGTCCGATTTTTCTCTCGTGATCCAAGTTTGAAACATAACTCAAACCGACGCGAGTACACGACACTTTGAAAGATGGGGTAGTAGAATAGAGATATTAGACTATCTATTCATGTACAGAGTATTACCGTTGCAAATAAATACTATGTTGTAAGAATATAATTAGCGTTTACTTTGGCACCGTGGATTGCAACAAATGTAAAAGTCGGGATAAATATGGCTCGAGAAAACGACAGAACTGTAGACTTATCGGAAATTGTTTGATAATGTTTGAAGCTGGATTTGACGATTTCTCGTTTATTTTCTGGAAGAAGTGTACAGTTTTCTGGAATTATTTGTCTGCGTTTGAGTACTTGACAATTAGTTACAAAGTGGTCAGGTATGTATTTAGAGCTGTTAGAATTTCTTGAAAAGTTTGAAAGTTAAATTGGGCAATATTTATAGCTAAATCTTTTTTCCTCTTTGTGTTGCTTCTTTTCTCGAAATGTTTAGTTAGACTAAATGGAATCTTCGACATAAAGGGATAAATTTCGTAGGAAATCAGTTCACATCTGCTGAATGATAGCTCAAGGAGACAAAGGAATTCTATTTATAAGGATGCAAATTTGCATTTTCATGCGAATACTCGGTGCAAAACCGCATCGAATGACACTATTTTTCTTCAGAGGCTCCCGATTTTTCTCTGTCCAGGAGCTCGCCGCGAAACGTACAAATTCGTTGTGTATGGCGTGTCGTTAATCTTCTCCTCTCTTCGTGTCTCTCTCAGTGGTGAAAAAAAGGATCATTCGTTGGTTAAAGAAAGGCTAGACCTGTCGTTTAAGCTTTCGATAAATGGAAATAAGTTTGTCTATGACTGTTGACAGGAAAGATTCGGAATATGCACAAAGAGGAAAATCGATATTTCGATCATTTTCAAAAATTAAAGTTTTCATTGACAGCCCGAAGAATAAGGGACTTCTAACAATTTTCTTTGATCAAACTAACGAAGATGTCGTAATACTTTTTGTTTCAATAGAAAGAGGCATCTTTTGGCTACAATAAAGAAATTTTATTCAATGTAATTTTTAATACCTTTGTACTTAAATTCATCCTCTAAGTTACCACTGTCGGCAATGTACCCTTGGCTGACGTGAACAACAAATTTGAAGTATCATTTTCTTTATGGTTTATGCTGGGATTAAACCGACTTTGAAAGAAAAAGAACGAAAGCTTAAAAGTGTTATACCGGTTTTAAGAAAAAATCAGTTTTCCTATCGAAGAAATCCGTTTTATATTGTTTATAAAAGCACTACGAATAAGCATCAAGTATTGATTATTAGTTCAATCCCTGGAGAAACGTATATCGAATTGAATGGACTTTATCCAAAGCTGATCGGTCGATTACATTTTGAGTTATCCCACACGCCATCTTGAAGAACTCGGTTTCGAAACAACCGCGTTTAAATTTGGCGCCCTAACGCATCCCCATAAGTATGCCTGTAACTTCGCCATTTTTCCAAATTCGACCTTAACATTGTACAACCATATTTTTAAGACGTACTTTCAATTTATCCAAGAAAAAAAAAATCGATTTTCTAACACTTCGAAACTGAACTCCTCTTTTAACGCCACAGAGGCCTAAATAGCTCTGTTCCGCGCGCAGCTCTAGGACACCATAGGCAGGCAACGCTCGGAGACGCCATAAATTAGCCAATACAGCCAGCCAAGTAGCAACTTAAGAATATCTTAGAAAGTTCTGAAGCGTCCCAAGTTGAGCGTTCGGTTTCTTCTCCTCCTCTTCCACTTTCTCAAGAGCATTAAATATTTTCCTCCCCTTGAACCGTGGTGTCTAGCACGCGTGCGGGACTCGCTCATCTTTATTGAATAAAAAGAAGCACGTCAGGTCGAATTTCCAACAGGCGTCCGCCATTTTTGCCAAGTGTTTTTCTCGCGACACGGTCGCGTTCCTCCTACCCCAGGTGAAATATTAATCTCCGAGCGGAAGAACGGCGGAGCAGCACTAACAGGGACTCATGTAATATTTAATTATGTCAGGGGGACCCGGCAGCGAGGGCGAACTGACGTCGACAACCGAGATTTCGCGAAAATATCGCCGCTCCCGCGAAGAACCTCCTTTGCGATGCCAGGTTTAAGCCTTTGCTGTACAGTCCTGTGTCTTTTCGATTGTTTCGCGATTAAATTGATTGAACAACGTTTGGTAGCGGTGGGTGGTTAAATCGACGGGATTAGGATGGACGATGCTGCTTCGTTCGTTGGAAATTTTCCAGGAATTTGTGCATGGAGCTTCGAAGTTGCGGAATTGAAAGTGGTTCAGGGGGTTGCATACAGTGTCTCCCACCGATATTCGGACACTCTTTAATACAGTATAACTTTTTTTCAATTGGACTTAACGACTTGAGTGTTTTTGAGAAGTTAGAAGGATTGGTATACCAGATGACGTGTGTGCAACAAATTTGGAAAAAATTGCAATTTGTGGAAATCGCGGAGAAAATTGTAAAGGTCACTGTTTACAACTTTTTTATCTCGTTTGGTCCAATTTTAAATAAGTTGTAATGTTCTGAATAGTGTTCGAATATTAGTAA
Source organism: Habropoda laboriosa (assembly GCF_001263275.1). Classification (NCBI taxonomy): domain Eukaryota; kingdom Metazoa; phylum Arthropoda; class Insecta; order Hymenoptera; family Apidae; genus Habropoda; species Habropoda laboriosa. The sequence continues at coordinate 371,549 of NW_017100132.1, read as the reverse complement.
GAGTCACTGTACACGTGGAGAGGATATACACTACCGGCCAAAAGTTTGGAATCACCGAGCATTGCAATTTACACAAAAATTTGTAGAAAAAAGTCGAGCGACTTTGAGAATTTTTTATCATTCGAATCAATTGATATGAGATAAATTGATAAAAGTAGAATTGAGATAAACTTCAAATCTTTAAAAAAATAGCAGCAGATTTAATATTGATGAAAAGTAGGCGGTGATTCCAAACTTTTGGCCGGTAGTGTAAGTACGTGTATATTCGAGAATTTGTTTTCTTATTGATCGATTTATTCTGAAGATGACTGGAAATTTTCTGAATCTCTTTCACCTATCCGAGCGTAAGTAACTTCGTAAGAAGCCAATATCCAGAATGCAATCGTATATTTACTCGGAGATTCGCTATTCATAGCTGGTTAGTAGTTGTGGTGATTTTTAATTAGGTATTTCCAAGTAAGAAGTGAAACCTACTAAAATCTACTTAAATATTCATTCAGTCTTCAGTCAAATTTTTCAGAATTTCATAAAAAAATTTTCCAAGAGATATTTCACTGAATTTTGATTTCAAATAAAAAAAAATAAGCCGAAATTTCGGTACAAAGTAAAATTTTTAGGTTAATCCTTAGAATTTTTAAAGACAAACGTTCACAAATTGAAATATCTCGGTAGCATGCCAAACCTAACCTCGAAATCCCTGTAGAATCGATTCTTACACGCAAGCCAAATTGTCCGGGCTCTCCTTTTACCGAGCGATACTAATGGAATGTACGCAGACATCGTAGTTCCAAAATAGCGACACACTGAGGATTAACCAGAAGCTTGGTCCGGCGGTTTTAGCAAAATTGGAAGCAGATTGGGCTTGGAATGAACGTTTGACTGTCCTTGGTCACGTGTTCGTCCCCACCAGCGTGGCTCGTTCGTACCTTCTCTCATGGTAATCGCAGATAGGTACGGGTTAAGTAGCACGCCCATGGAGCGACGCGCTTGAAACCGGGGACCTCCATTAGCCGCGATAGAGAGGCAGTGTTAAGAGTGTTAATGCGACTCCCGGGGCTCGTCGCTTCGCTGCTTCCAGTTAGGGTCGATTTTGGACGCAAACTGTTCTTCCGATTAGCGAACGTTGGCTTCCGGCCGTCTTAACGGTGCTGCCCTCTTCGAGGATCTTTTTTCTTTTTTTTTTTATAAAATATTCTAGGGAAGATTGAATTTTTTTTAAGGGGTGCATAATTGGGCGTTTCGTTGAGAGGAGTCGGGTGTGAATAGAGGGTGAAGTTCGTTATTCTGGGGGTGATAGTACGGCGATTTGATTAGGAACTGTGTGGAGCGGCAATTCGGGGCACAGGAAGTGGAGTAAATTAAAAAAAACTTAAATATTTAATTTAGAGTTGCATATTTGAAATTTTAAGAGTAGTATTCTTTTTTAATTCTCAATTTGAAATTTTAAGATTAGTATTTTCTTGTTAATTCGAAATTCGAAATTTTAAAATTAGTATTTTCTTGTTAATTCTCAATTCGAAATTTTAAGATTAGCATTTTCTTGTTAATTCTCAATTTGAAATTTTAAGATTAGCATTTTCTTGTTAATTCTCAATTCGAAATTTTAAGATTAGTATTTTTTTTTAATTCTCAATTTGAAATTTTAAGATTAGTATTTTCTTGTTAATTCTCAATTTGAATTTTTAAGATTAGTATTTTCTTGTTAATTCGAAATTCGAAATTCGAAATTTTAAGATTAGTATTTTCTTGTTAATTCTCAATTTGAAATTTTAAGATTAGTATTTTCTTGTTAATTCTCAATTTGAAATTTTAAGATTAGTATTTTCTTGTTAATTCGAAATTCGAAATTTTAAGATTAGCATTTTCTTGTTAATTCTCAATTCGAAATTTTAAGATTAGTATTTTCTTGTTAATTCTCAATTCGAAATTTTAAGATTAGTATTTTCTTGTTAATTCTCAATTCGAAATTTTAAGATTAGTATTTTCTTGTTAATTCTCAATTCGAAATTTGTAACCTTCAAGTTTAAATTTGTTAAATTTGGAAAATTTGAATTTTCCAATTTGCAAGAACTGGAACTTTCGAAATTTCAAATTTGATTTTGAAAAATTTTATGACCTTTAGTTTCTATTTGAAGAAATTGAATGTTTAAGATTTCAAAAATTTGGCTGATCGAAATTCGAAGTCGTAATTTTTGAAAATGTCGATTTGAATTTTCGAAGTTTCCGAATGGAATTCTCAATTTCCAAAACCTGAATATCGATCTTTCTCACTGACAAACATGAATATCTAAAGTCTCGTAATTGAATTTTAAAGTTTCCCTGATTCAACGCTTAAACTCTTCTAATTTTCAATTTAAAATTCAACAATCTGAAACGCAAGCATTCCGCCCACTTTACACCATTAATCATGACTCACATTTAAAACACATTTCCACGATTATTATTCATACAAGCCGGATCAGGACGGAACACATTTTCCACGTAAATGAACCAAACGATTTGAATTTACCGTTCACTTGAGACCGGTAGAATTTAGTGTACCCACGGAAGCGTAAACAAAGCTACAAATCGTTCCTCGAGACGAAAGAAAAATCCCACTAGAAAGGATCGAATCAAATCCCCTCGAAAGACGACGTTAAGAGAAAGCGCGTCGCGACGACATTAAACTCCCCAACTGGAAAGATTAAACACTCTACGTCAAACACACAATTCCATCGATCCACTCGCAAGGAAATTTCACCGGTGTCCGCGCTAACCAGACTCTATCCAAGCGATTCCTGATAGCTGAAACAAATCATTCCACCTCTATTTCTAATTTCATTCCATTTTACTCTAAGTGGCATAGCTACTGAACTGCAGTCGAGAGCGAAAGAAATTATTTAATAAAAAAGGGGAGAAAACGATAGCCAAGTTAGGAAGAATATTAGGTTACCATTGAATTTCGAGATTTCAAGTTAGGTTATTGGTAAACGAATGATCAGTTTACTGAAACGTTAAGAAAGGTTTTAGGACAACGTGTGACCTTTTGATCGATTAGAAAAGTTAGACAAACTTTTCTTATCTCTTCTTCTATTGGCAGACTTTTTTCAGCGTCGCTGCTATCCTGCCTCATAAAGTACATCTAACCTAAGTTTGGAATATGCAAACACTCTCGCGTGATATTTTAGAAATATATCATCCAAATTTGAGGGTATATTAATTTCTAAGATACTAATTTCTAATGATGAAGAAATACAGGTTCATAGATGTTTTGTTACCAAGTTAGAGACTCTGAAATTAACGCGTCCCAGGTGTCTTCTCTAACAAGGTGAATATTCTTCAATTACTGCAAATAGTGCAATACTCAGAAGAGCGATAACTCCTCCATTTTGTAATATTTTGCTTTTAAAAAATTGAAGAAAAAAGCTGAAAGTCACACTGACGCCTCCAGAAAAAATTGAAATTTTTCATTCAGTAGTTACCTGTGAAAAAATTCCCAAACTTTACCTATTTTTTGAAGCCTCAGGATAGTGTACCTCCTTAACTCTAGGAATATACTATTTTAATTACAACTCCATGAAAATGTGATGGAAATATAGGTCTGTAAATTTTCTCTCGCAAGTTACACACCATCCAGCAAACCACCCTAACTGTCTTCTTCCGTCAAAGGAGACTATCAATCACTACAATTACCGCGATACACTCTCAAACTTAGACGTTCCAGTGACACCTAACATACCCAGCATTTCCGCTAACAAGCCTCCCATGTCTCCGCAAACAACGAGGAAAAATCAGGCAGGAAGAGAAAAGGAATGCAAACGAAGGTGGCCGAAAACCACCGATAATTACACACCAGAGCTGGATACAAGATGAATCGGAGGAACAAACCGATCCCCGGCCTGCCTGTCTCTGCAAACGTAGTCGTTTGAACGATCAAAGAATCGCCTGCTAATCGATATTCCGCGAACGAGCGTGGCCGCGTGCACGTCGATTATTCGGATTAGCCGAGCGTGTTCCACGAGTGGTTTCATCTTGAACTTCGTTTCTCCCCGGTTGGAAAAGTTCGCGAGCCGCGAGAAAAAGAGAGACAGTGGGAGAGAGAGGGAGGGACAGTATCAAAGGAGAAAGTTAGTCTATACTTAGGGAATATCGCTTTTAACGTTACGGTTGTCCCCCGTAAAATGTCGTGGGCGGAGTTGGCAAGTTGCACGACGGAATCTCCAGTTCATACCGGTAAATTATTCAACCTTTTCACTGGACCAACCCCCTGCCCGCTCACCCCTGGCCTGTTGGCCCGCATTGTTTCAGCGTTTTTCACCAGACTCTCTCTCTCTCTGTCCTTGGTTAGGGCTTTCGACGAAGGCTGAAGTGTCTTCGAACCTGTCCAAGAGACTTCTCACCTCTGCTGGAGTTCGAATTTTCGGACATTCATGGGGGACAAATGGAAGGTTCTCGTGTGAATTTTGGAGTAGGAGTTCATGATCTAAGGGATGAACAGTTGGAGTAGGGAGGAATGGTTTTTTTTTATGCTGAAGAGAAAGGGTTTGGTTCCTTCTGAGGCTAGGATGCACGCAGAGTTTGGTAGCGGTGAGAGGTTTTAGTCATAGTCTAATTGCTTTGTCGATAATTCGGAAATTAGTACCTGCTTCTCCCTGAACACTTTCATATTCGTGGATGGGATATCTTGCGATCTGATTTTTAGTTGTAGGATTCATTTAGGTGAGATATTTCACGACTCGAAGTTGCTTATTTGAGGCTTTGGATATTTGGATACAATAGGATATACTTCTATGTATGAAGAGATTAAGGACTAGAATGAGTTTCTTTGGTGTTTGGGATTGAGAATGTAGTTTCTTGAGCAGTTTCTTGCAGCAGTTGTTCCGTGGCACACCTACGGGATCTTGGCATTCCCTTTGTCATGATTGACCGCCTTGAATCGCACGGGTGGCTAGCAATTTGTACAAGGGACAACCTCCGAAGTGCAAATTGCAAGCACGTTTATGACACGCAAGCCAGTAGAGTCGTTTTTGAGAGTCGATTTATTTTTATCCTGCAATTGTATTTCTTCGAGTTTCTTCGTCCTCAATGACTAATTGCATGTGCCATAAACGTGAATTTCCAAAGGGTCATCGATACCGGGCCCAGTGACCGTTGACCAAGTCAGGCCGCAGGATCCAAGCGTGGCGGAAATTTCAATTTATTTTTATCCTGCAATTGTATTTCTTCGAGTTTCTTCGTCCTCAACGACTAATTGCATGCGCCATAAACGTGAATTTCCAAAGGGTCATCGATACCGGGCCCAGTGACCGTTGACCAGGTCAGGCCGCAGGATCCAAGCCTGGCGGAAATTTTACCACGTTGGCAAATTTTCCAAACAGCGTCTTCCACCTCCACTGACACCACCTCTCCTGCCCGGAATAGGTGGGTGTCGATGGATCTATCACCTGATTGGCAAAAAATACTTACCAATCAGGTGACAAGACCGGCTCACGAGTTTCCCCCGACTCGGAAATTCGTGAGAGAGTCAGTTCACCACCAGACATCAAAGAGAAACATCATAATCTCTAGTTCAACGCACATCATCCACACCACTAATCCGTCATTCAACTGCTTCATTAAAATAGTCTACTACGAATTATTTCGTTCACGTTTAAACTTCATTATCACACCCCTAATATCCTTATAACCTTAAACGGTCGTAAGGACATACGCGAGTATAGACAGACGCGTATTCTCGTCAGAAACAGCAATGATGGGTTTTATTCAGGCCTAATTGCTTCCTGGATAATTCTGAAATTAGTACTTGCGTCTCTTTTAAAGAGTAGAACGAGTTTTTTTGGTGTTTGAGATAGAGAAAGTGGTTCTTTAAGCAGAGAAAAAACCATGTTAGCAGATATTAGGAGATATGAAATTTGGTAGCAGTCTAATTGCTTCATCAATGATTCTGAAATTAGTACCTCTGTTTTCCTTAAGGAATAGGAAGAGTTTCTTTGGTGTTTAGAATTGAGAAAGTAGCTTTTTGAGCAGGAAAAAGAATATGTGAGCAGATATTAAGGAATATGTTTAGTAGCAATGATTGGTTTTATTCAGGACTAATTCTGGATAATTCTAAAATTAGTACTTACGTCTCTCCCAAAGAATAGAATGAGTTTTTTTGGTGTTTGAGATAGAGCAAGTGATTCATTGATCAAAAAATACATACGTCAGAAGAGATCAGTAGAGCGAGTTCTCTTAACGCCGGACGGCACCAAATATCGGAAATTAGTTATATCTGCAATAATTGAACCGCTACCGAGCCGTTATTCTGCGTATCTCCTAGAGGAGACAAAAGGAATAAAAATAAGTTTTCTACGCGTTTCAGTGGCGTGTGCACAGGTAGAGAGATTTATTTAAGAAAAACCTTGAGCGTCCGGTGCTAGGGGAACTCCCCCTATATACGAAAGATTTTATTAGTATTTCGATCTAATCGTGTCATCTGTAAATTAATTTCTCTAAATAAGTAGAGAAGGGAAGACGAATAGTTTTTTACTTGTTAAGATTTACAGAATGATGTGTAAAATATTTGTTAGCAATAAGTGAATGCTTTGAAGAAAACAGGTTAAGAGACAGCGGACAGGTTCAGAAGAAATACAGCTTCAATATATATTATATGTATATAGATACGTAGAAGGAAGTTGGTTCCTCTGTTACAATTAAACCGTCACTTGTACGGGAAATTAGATTATTGTAATGTAATTAGAATTCCAGGACACTCTTGGGAGTTGCATGGGGAAATTAGAATTCTAGGACACCCTTGGGCGTTGCGCTGATCTTGAACGTATAGCGCAAGGATACCGGTGGAAAATCAAGAACACCCCTTTAAATCCTTGCGTTTGTAGCTCTTCCATCAGGATTTCACTTCTGATAACCCAAATTTACATGCACCGCATCGTTCATTCTAATTATCCTCGTTACATTATACATCGTTCCCTTACTTATCTTTACTAGGAATATTCTTCTATTTCAGTAAGACTCTGAACAGCTAGTCTACGTCTAATTATGCGACTGTAAAGAAATATATTCTATATGAACCTTTCTTCGTGCTGATAATTCACGACAGTTTTTTGTCAATGGAAATTTTATTAAACGAGAATGGATATTCTTTGACTCGGTATCAATATATTTTTGTATATATTATAATTAGATATTTTAATGCGTCAACTTCGTTTCGACGCTCGGATGAAATTTGTAATTTTGATCAAACTTGTGTTAAACTTTATACGGTAATTGGGCCACTTGCACGGCACAAAATGGAGTTAAGAGTATTCTTCTCTCGTGTATTATGGATCGCAGGAATTTATACTTTTTCATACTCTAAAACAGATAATAATCAGAAAGTAGAAAAAATTTGCTAGCTAAAAATACACATTTCTTCAAATTAAGCAAAGTGATATTCTCACAAACAAAAAATGTAAATGAGTTCTTTAATAAGTACCAACAATATATTAAATTCGTACGTAGGTAGATAGATGACATCAAGTTCAAAGTATTGTATTGATAAAAATTTAACAAAACATCAGAATACTAAACTAAAATAATTCAATAAACTGTTTATATTTCATATACAGTCAGCTTGACTGTACAAATTCCATACAATAGTCAAGATCAACCTAAGTTACAATTAGTCCAACTTGACCTACTCCAGAAGATTCAATCAGGTAAAAAACTGGGCAAGTGACGTTGTCCAATATTTGTCGTTGCACCTTCTTTTTCCACCACTCAAAAATAATAAAGCATGGCAGATGAGTAAGAAGAATATTAAAAAATATTTGTGCGACACATCTCATTAGCCATGCACAGTGTGTCTCTACAATTAAATTCTAACACAGCAACATCACACAGCACCATGATCCCAGCTAAGTCTCCAACATTCCCGAGGCGGCGCTCTTTTTGCGACATCAAGCTTCTCTCCTTTTCCAGCTTTCCATCGAAAAGTGCCTTAGGACACGTTTCCATCGGGTTATACGTTATGCCAGGATTTAATCCGGCAAATTAGAAACGACAGCGAAAAGTGGAAGACGTTTCCACGGGAACAACCAACGGCGGTCCCATTCTCCATTACTCCGCATCTTCGCTTTGGCCTCTCCTTTTTCTCCCTTCTATTTCTAGCTTTCGGTCAGCGTCAGATCCCGCGGGATTCCCGGCCCTCCTTCTTTGCCCCGCCGCTATCTTCATTTTCATCACGGTATTTCCCGCTGCTATCTGCCTGCTCTATCGAGGTGTCGTCTCCGCCGTCGTCGCGGCTTTCATCCTTCGTTTTCTTTGCCCGAATCAAACGACACGCGCCCTGGATTCCGACGCTAACGATGTTGCCTTTCTTGTCGAGCCGCCTCTGGCCAATTTTTCCCCTGGTATCGAGGTCCGTGACTCAAATCAAATCCTTACTTGCCTCCTTCGCCGTACAGATCTCACAGCGATTTATGACACGGACAGGCCAAGCGAGCTATTTTTGAGATCAGGACTTTGGTTCGCTGGTAGCAGAACTCGAGAATTAGAGTATGCCCTGGCGAGAGGAAAATTGGACGTTAATTTCTCTCGTCTTCGATAGCTGAACTGTGTCATAAAATGGTACTTTCGAAGGAGTGAGTAACGGTCGAAGAATCGATGTGGTTGCAACCTGGAGGAAATTCCGCGCTGTTACCAAACCTTCGTAAAACCCAGTTATTTCCTCCATAATTCCATATTTCCTCCGTATTCTGGTTTTGAACTGTCAAAAAATCAATTTCTTTTTTTTGCATTTTCTTTAAGTATAGGTATTCCAGAACATGTGTGCAAAAGGATTTGCTCGAATTCGTGAAATTAATTTCGATGTAAGCGTTTGAAGGATGCTGTCGTAGCGTAACGAAATGGATAGGTGAATCTTCAAACGCGTTTTTCTCGAAGCCTCATTTTTCGAAACGGTTTACGCGATATCTCGAGTTCTAGTTTATCAATTGACTTGAAATTTGTAGAGAATCTTCGGCACACGTCCTGTTATCGCGTGAACCAAAATTTTTAACTTCCGTCGTTTTGTTCTTATTCTTTGAACACGCTAAAGACGGCGAAATATGAAAAAAATCGATAATCTAAATTGAAAATGCTGCCATTTTGTGAATAATCAATATTTTTATTTTATTTTCGTTCAGTTCATAGCCAGATTTGTACTGATTAAGATCAGAAGTTACATCAAGCGTACCTAATTTTTTGAAATATTTCCATCTCGTGCAAAATAGGATGTAATCTGGAAATCTTTTGTTGCATATCTCGTTACTCGTTAATTTCATATTTTAATCGCTAGGCATTGTTCACACGCATTGATAACAAAGAAATCGGCAATGGTACCTAATCTTTCCTTACACAAGTTCGACAGACACGCGAACTATTTTTGTTGCTCAAAAATATACAAATTCACCGATTGCATTGACACTTTCTTAAAAACTCAAAGGGTTAATTATCTCGAAACCATTCCATCTATCCAAACTTCCACAGTCTCCATCGAGATCGAAATCACCTATCTCTTTAAACTTTTCGTCCCAAACTCCCCACTTGCCATAGACCCTCGCAATACCAAGTCTTCTTTACCAGAAACCAGCCACTCCTGTTCCCCCTTTCCAGCTTCATCTTCCCCAACACTTCCCAATCACTATCGTTTCTATTTTTCACGTAGAGAGAGAGAGAGAGAGAGCCACAGCTCCCGATACACATCGAGCTCCCGTTGAAAACGTCACTCGTGACATTCGTCGAAGCCGGACACCGTTGCTCCTCTCTCATTCCTCTACCTACTATACTCCGGTATCGTTTTAGCCAGTGGCTCGTCTTTTCTCTTCCATTTCTGATTCTCGGTCAGCGTCAGATCCCGCGGGAGACCAGGTACTCGTGGTCCAGTCGAAGGATGCTTTTCCCTTTCTCTCCCTCTCTGTCTCTCTTCTCCTTTTTCCTCGATGTCTCCAGCTTCCTCTGCCCTGCACGTCCCTCGCCGTACTTCACAGGATAACGTGGCACGACGATGGCATTCCCGGCTCTCCTGGACCCGTTCGTTCGAGTTCGTCGAAATCCTTAAGGACGTCGTTGACCTCCTTTCCCCGACGCTTCTGCAGCTCTACCCGTTTTCAGGGTACAACCTTCTACAACGTCCTCCTACTCTGCCCTTCTCCTACCCTCCCCTACTACCCTACCCGGTACAGCGACGACACTTTAGCCCCGAGGCTGGTGCTCTACCCTTAACCGGACTGTGCAGATTCAATCTCAGCTCGAGCGGATCCTGTCGTCCTCGCCGCTGGCGTGATGGGGCCAGAGGGGAGGTACCTCGACTCGATCTCGAGACTTCGTTTTCGAGCGGGACGCCTCGTGTCTGTCGTGCCCCATCAACATAGCTCCGATGTTATCTCGTGACTCTCTTCTAGCGAGATTCTTCCAGCTAGGAGGGAATCGAAGGATGGCGGACTCTCCTATACCTTAACTCTTTCCATCCCCTTGTCCCCCCCCCCCTTTCGAGGCTTTTACGGGATGATCGTTATGGCGCCTGGCGTTTGGGTGATTGGGACGCGGAAGCTTTTGTACTGGCGCCTGTCGACTGAGAAGACGTGGTGTACGGTGATGGGTAGTTGTTAGAGAAATTCGACGGAGAATCAATGGAGTCGTTTCGAGCGTGCACGCTTGTTCGGAAGTATTAGGACACGCTTAGCGAATGCGAAGCAAATCTGAACGGTCGTTAGAAAATTAGTCTGGCTGCTATTTTTTAACCTGTTGACCATTTGCAGTCCTGCGTCGAGTCGGACTCGACGTAAGAATTTTTCGGATGTCGGAATATTATTCGGAAACTTAGTGTTTTATAACTATTATTACGCTGAAATATTGAAATAAAGTATTGCCCGAGAGTGGCCAAATGAGTGCGGACTAACTGGACTATTTGGACCGCAAACTAGTGCAAGCCTACAATGCTTCATTAAAATGAAAGTTAGAACGGCTACTACCATAGTGGATGTGCGCGCAAGATGTAAATCATCAAAATCTGCAAAACTGTAAGAGGCAATTTTAAAATGTTATATACTAATGGATTTGGAATAAAATGCTCGTCATTTTTTGTCATTATGAAAATTTCAGTGAAATGAAAAATTAAGTTAATAAATTTTTTTTTGTTATAAACAAACTGTATTTTGTTAAATTTTTTAACACCATGTTATTGTACATCAGAAACAATTACCCTCGCCCATTAACAACTTTTTCGTATGTCTTTCCGTTTTCGAGATAGCCGTTTCGAGCCAAAATTTCAAGGGGTGGTTTCACCCCTTAAACTCGAGTTACCGCAGCTAAAAAAAAATACGTGTCGATTATTTTTGGCTGCTTTATAAGTGTACAAAGTTTCATCAAAATCGAAGGCGGACCGTTCGCGAACATTCCTTGTGAGTTCATTTCTCGATCGAGTTTTCTGGTTTGTAACGAAAAATGAGTAAAAATTGTAACCAGTTGCTCTATTTTGGTTCTTGCAAGTGTGAATGTGACGCATTTTGTATTCAACATAGGCGTAGGAGTGTAATTAAAGATGAATAATTTCTCAATAAATAAACTATCGTGTTCTAAGTATTTCTGAACAAATGACTAGTTTACTCGTCTTCCATAGTTAACAGGTTAAAATAAGGAGTACATACATTACCGGCCAAATGCATGGAACCACTGTGCACTGCAAGTTGCACAAAAGTTCCCTAAAAAAAAATTAGCATTCATAATAACTTTTTAACGAATTTTTTATCATTCAAATCAACCGAAATGAGGTAACGTCAATTTCAAGTCAATAAAGAATTAGTAGCAGATTCAATATTAACGTAAATTGCCAGGTGATTCCAAACTTTTGCCCTAATATAAAAATTAACAATATAAGAATAAAAAATTTCTACTAATATGCGGTACTACATCTAGCGAAGAAATATGATTTAATTCTTTAACTACAAACCACTCGTCGCACTGAATAGTTCAAATTTGTATTTCACTGTGACAACTGCACAGTATGTGAAAAATTTTGGAAGCGTTTGAGTATCACTATTTCCATAAAAAAATCCTAATTTTCTGTATAGAAACTTGGACTCGGTGTTCTTAATCGTGTGTTATTGATGGAGTAAGAATGAGGTGGTCCAAACTTCAGCTAAACTTTTTTCGAACACCCTGTAGCATGCTATTTATCCAGCAGGATATCAAGAGGTATAAAATACGATGGTGTATCAGTTAATTAGTTGTCCATCATCAGTTAATTACTCGTCAGTCCATCGATCAATTAATAATTAACCAAGTGTCCGGTGAAAAATGACTCCAAGTACCTAGAAAGATTCTCCAGACACTTCGTATACTACTTTGAAAGTCTCGAACAGAAAGTCTAGTTCCATCTATGCAGAGTGCGACCGAAAGTATCGTACAAGTGGACAGGTGGTGGTTCCTTCTAGAAAAATGAATAATAAATGTCGAATAAAATTTTTCCACTCGAGGCTCAGTCTTTGGGTTTAAAAATCACCTGGGTGCCAATTGATATAATGAGATATTGTCGATAAAATTTTCTCTTTCTTGAACCTGGTAATTCGTAGAAGTCGCGTAGACAGACGTAATAGGCATTTTATGTCGTTCGACGAACCGTATCTTATTATACAATAGCTACAGTGACTCCCTTTAATATTCGGGCACTCTTTAGAACAGTATGAATTTTTTTAAATTGGACCTATTGGATAATGGGTTAACTAAAAACAGCGTTCACTGTGAATTTGCTTAACACGTTCGCGACGGGGTGTACCACTGGTGGTACATTCTTGTCTCTCCCATGGGACGGGATGAGCCACCGGTGGTACATACAGAAATGTCCCACGTTGAAACACGTAGCATATGATTTATTTCAAATCAGCGCCGTCAGATGAGAGAAAATGCGAAAAACAGCACCACCCCACGACGGTGCCACTAAATACAGGCCCGTCGCAAACGTGTCAATTGCTATAACGCGGCAATGGTTCATGTACCACCGGGGACTCCGCCCGCCCGATGGGACCGAGCACAAAAGCAGACCCGCCCCACGGTGCGGCCAGTGAATTCAGGCCCCGTCGCGAACGTGTTTTAATTCTATGGCGCGGAAGGACGTCTTTACGCTTAGAAGATCGTAGTCGAAGTGAAAAAGAAAAACTCGTAGGGGTACGACAGAAAGTCTGTAGTCCACTTAAGAAAAAGGGGACCAGGGCTGCCTCAGCCTTTTACCCAGGTCGCTTAGGTATATACAGTTACAGGCCTAAGGGTCCGATGATGGGTCCTAAGGGTTTATCATATTTATTTCTCTAAGCCTTATAAAAATAGCGGTACAAAGTTAAATTTTTTTGACAGCGATCGATAACCGAGAAGTCACGCGTACGCGTCGTTCACGATAGCGCGCGGGTGAATCTCTGTTCGCCCGTCTACGGGCGCTGTGATTGGTCAGTGTTTTTCGTTAATAACTCGAAGACGAAGCTTCAAACTACATTTCGGATAAGGAAAAAGTTGTTCAGGGTCACCCCAGCAACCCTTCATTTCCGGGTGGTCCCAGCGTTATGGGACACCCTGTATATAACACAATTCATTTTTGCTTACTGGCTGACGCATTATTATTAGTAATAATCCAACAGGACCTAACAACTTGAGTTTTTTTGAGAAGTTAGAAGGATCAGTATACTAGATGACGTGGGTAAAAATTTTGGAAAAAATTGCAATTCGTGGGAATCGCGAAGAAAATTCTAAAGGTCACTGTTTACATTTTTATCTGAGCTTGTAATGAAAATTTCTAACATACGTTTTGTAGATCTATGTCAATTATACACATGCTGAAAATTTCATCGAAATCGGTTGATTGGTCGAATTTAAAAAAAAAGTTATACTGTTCTAAAGAGTTCGAATACTTAAAGGGAGTCACTCTATGTAAGTGCAAATGCACAGAAGAACAAATTTTCAAATTCGGTTTTCTCAAAAACTGCATATGCTTCAAACGAAAAAATTTTATTCCGCATTTCCCATTTACTTTTGTACAAGAAATCACTACCTACCTGCTCATACAATATTTTCAATCGCGCCCTGTATTTACAAGACGAACCAAAGGGAGAAAAATTCTAGCCATTAAACCATGCTTTCAAACATGCTAGAACAGACGATACGCACATTTTTCGTTCACAATTGAATTATAAACGAGAACTTGAAACAATAGCGTTAGTATTGATCACAGATTGCATTACAATACCAATCGAGGCACTGAACACTATTCTCAGGTTGATTGTACATAGTATTACGATATCAATCAAAGATCTACATGCTGTTGCTATATTGATTGCATATTGTATTATAGCATCCCTAGGAGCGGCAAACAATATTCCAGCGTTGATTGTACGCGCATTGCGTTGCAGTATCAATCATTGGCCTCGACGGTATTTTAGCATTTATTATAAAGGTGCGAAGGGCTTAAAGGGAAAAATTGATTACGGGTGTAACACTATTGTGTAATGTCGATTAACGAACCAAGCAACATTTCCTATTAATTGTACTTTACATTTCAATCTGGTGGAAATATCGACGAGTTTGTTGGATGGGAAAATTTCGTTTGGATTTATTTCAGTAATTTTTAACATCCAGCGGTCGCTGCTTGCGAAAAGTATTTCCGTGTACGAAAGAAATTCGTTTTGTTTGTCGATAGCATAACTTCTTCCTTGGAAATCGTTACGCTATTTGAACGTATATCGCAAATATTTGCAGCTGAACTACACATAACTTGTAGTGGATGCTAAGGGAAACTCAAACACGTCTTTAAAAGCCAGAACTTTTCACAAACATACCCGGTGTATTTGCTTCAGATTGATTGGTATAAATACGTACGACAGGGGAATAAAAAGTTTACCATTGAACTGTTTACCCCTTTTAGAATCCTGTTGCAAATCGGAATGAAGAATTTTCCAGCTAAATGTTTAACGAGGCTGAGAAATTACCAGGAATAATTCGTTTCTTTGAGTATCCTGAAAAATTTCCCATTTCAAAGATTCGCAATATTATTGCAAAAAAATTCACGAGATATACGATAAAATTTTACACAGTGTATAATTAAAAAAGGGTCCTAATGCCCAATTATTCTTATCACACCTTCAAAAGAACAGAAATTTCTTAACTCAGTTGACAGCACTCTCTTGCATCTCTTTTTCGAATTTTCACATAGAAAAGAATAACAACGAAGAATTTAGCAGTCGACAAAGCTGTCTGCAATTTAATGGCACGAGACATTTGAAAATCTTGAATAAGGCTGAGAAACTACCACGAGTAGTCTGTTTAGTAGAAATTCCTAACCTGAAAAATTCCTCGTTCGTTGCACTCACTTGAAAGATCCACAGTCTGAAAGAGACTATGCACAACTTTGCATCTAACAGCTCGCTAAAAAATTCACGAGAATGTACTAGAGTTTACGTTGAAAAGTCATTCCTTTCGAGATTTGCAGTGCTTCTTCAAATGGGACTCATTGAAGTGCGCTTTCAGTTTTTAACGATAATCAGCCACCTTTGTTTCACTCGGCATTGAGTCACTTATTTCGTTAAAATGGCACACTTCTCGAACGATTCTAATGATAAAGTAAAAGTAGAGCGATCTGATAGCAAATTTTTACAAATTGTTGCAACAACCATTTCAATTCAGAGCAATTTCCCATTGACAAACATTTACGACGCTGGTTCAGCAATTTTTTTCGTCAAACTTTGTAAATGTTAACATTTTTCCCGAAGCACATCAAGGAAGGACATTAACGAAGAACAAACGAGCGAACAGCGAGTCGCATAAATATCTTCGCCGAGCTATTTCCACCCAGTGGGCAGGATCATCAGTGTTTATTCGACTCAACCAGGCCAACGACATGTCCAAACGGAAACGACGTAACGAATGATTTCAGCGTGCATCGCCACCTGGATGACTTATGGAACTTATTCATTAAGCGAATTTATTGGAATCCAATCGAATTCCTATTTACGAGGCTCTCGCGCTGCGGAATCGGCTTGTTTAGTTAAATTACCCGTCCCACGATAACGTCCTCGATGACGGAGTGGCTGTGGAAGATAAATGAACAGCGCGATCCTAGGATTTGATAAGATAACCATGCACGATACACGTACATGTCCCTAGGCACCAATCGCCACCCTGCAAAATGTAAAATTGTTAAACGCTGCCTGGGACTGGGCCACATTTCGATCCCTGGCGAGGAGAGTTCGAGGTTAACCTTGGGTCAGTCTTGTGGGATCTGACAAATCCTGTGTCGTAATTATCATTCGTGTTCGCGGAAGGCAATAATTGATGACACGTGTTCGTTTTGGTGGACGACACTGGAATGTACTATTTCGGAATCACTGAAGACTCGGTAGCCTAAGACGTGTCATGAAGCGAGAATTACGAAGGGAAGGCAGAAGATGGGGCCTAAAGCCCGGTGCACACTAACCTTCCAATCCTGCTTTGCTCCCGAAATATAAATTAGTTTATACGTCTATGTTTGCCTAAAAATGCGAATGAAAAAAAAAATAGACTACAACGTATTACAGATTCATCAAAATCGGAATTGGAATGGAGTAACCGGTGGTAAAATATTCTTTCCAAAGATAGTTTCTGGGACGAGACCGGATCGTGGCCGGAGCGTTACCCGTAGTGTGAATGGGGCCCAAAGCATTAAAGAATATTTGACCGGACCGCTAGTGTGTATCGGGCCTAATGGTACCAAGGCCAGACCGAGTCTTGCACTATTGCTTAAATTTCACTCGCTAATCACAAGGACAGGTATAATTGTAATAACTGGAACTTAGGCGCCAGGCATCGAGCAACCCGCCGTACAATCTGTGTTACATATTGCCCGATTTCTTAATACAGTGAATTAATAAAATTCAGGCGACAATCTTGAAAAAATAGAGTAATATTAAGGCGCACCTTCACTTCTGGAACAGTCTACCAGTAAAAATTTCCAACAAATTCTGTTGAACGATTAAAGTAACCAAAACAGGTGTATAAACTACGTAACCAACAGCGATGAATAAACAGTTTGATTCAAGAATACACGGAAGCAGGCCCAAGGGGCTTGACGATACGAATTTATGGAAGCACGAGGAGCTCAGCAACACTGTTAAATAAAGTTTCGACGGAGAAATGAAGGACGGAGCGTGTTTCGAATCCTTGTGGCAAAGGTTTCACGCAGGGTTGTCCCCTTTTTTGGCTGACACCCGGTGGTAATAAGTACACCCTTCGCGAAATTTCTCCGGGAATATTCCGTAGCTCGAATTTTAATTAGAAGCGACCGCTTGAAGTAAGGATATGAAAAGTAGATCCAGTTTTTGGCAAAGCATTCTCATGGACCTCGTTGGACGAATTCTAATTGACACACAGCGGTTCAAAGCTGCCACCCTGTGCACGGTCTAACGAAGTCGCCGTCATTAGGGCGAATAATTATATCGCCTGATCCTCTTCCGTGCGACGTGAAAAATCCAGCCACCGTCTGCGAATTTACCTGAAGACGGAACGTCTCGTGTCGGAGTCGTCGCGTGAAGTATCGCGATGATTTTTTAAAACCGCCACCCTAATTTTCCGCGGAGCTGAAGGAATCCCCGGGCGTGGAGGGGACGTCGAGGAATCCCAATAACTTTTTGCCAGTGGTTGCCGGTGCTAACGTGGTCGCTTCGCGAAGGAAACGAAGACGAATAAGCGTGATGTCGCATCCACTCGACTAGCAACCAGCGATGGGCAAAATGTATTTTCGCCAAGTATTCGAATGACGAATAGCTTAGCAGTTCGTAATCTTATTTGTGCTCGAACGACAAATACATTAGCATACTCTATTGTTGTGTAATTACAAAGTACGGTACTATATTCGTAATCATTTCATCAATCGGTACCGAATACAGGGAAATTTAATTTCTCTGGAAAAGCGAACCTTTCGTGAATAAATTCATACGTTAATGTGGCTGCAATAATACCAGACTCTCTTGTAAGCAGAAAAATAACATTTCTCCTTCTTCTGAGACCAGTGACGTAACAACGAATTTAGGTTAGGTTAGGTTATACATCATCGAATCTATTGGACGAACACTGTGCGACAACGACGTCGTAATTAAGACACTTTTCCTGGCCGGTTAATTAACGTTATCTCGGTCCACAAGCTGGAACTGAATACATAGTCGAGTGAGTTTGGAACAATGGCGGCGAGTCGAAAATAGTCGACGCCACATCGATGAATCGCGCTCGCGAGGCTTGATCACGAACGCGATAAAAATCGAGTGCTCCTGCTCGCCGATGTGAAATTTTTATTTCTGAATATTGAAGAAATTTTTTCGTAATTTCTTTCGAACACAACGAGAGGATAATTCGTGTGAATTCGATGTGCCACTTATGCCAACGCTACATTTTCTAAACTTATTTCAATATTCTTATAAAATTGTATATTACAATATCGTTGAAATTCTCCCAACAGTCAGATTATTTATTCTATTTAAGAATATTAGTATTATTTATCGCGAATGAGAGAAAAGTATGTAGAAACAGGTATCTTTTATCCTGAGAAGAGTGGCCATTATGAGTCAGATGAAAAGGTTTTTAATTGATTAAGTAATTACACTGTTATCGATGTCAGAATCCACGACAGACGGAATTCCTTTGTTCTCGTACGTGCACACACGGGAACACGGGAAGATATGTCAGTGAATGGCTTCTATAGATGTTGAACATGTATTTTCCTGCCATTTAGTATGGAAATAGTTAGGATAGCAAAGCCGATAAAGAGACCGCCATGTTGGCAAGCATTAATTAACATCTCCGAACAAGACGTCAAGTCAGGTGTACCTGAAACTCCGGGATTCCGGCGAGCTTTAAGCGTATTTCGGGAATGGAGGTCATTAATCCTGATTTGTGCCCGAAACCGAGAAACGTCCAAATACAAAACAAGCTGGATATTCGTGAAAACCTTCAGAAGCCACGTTTACTTTACTGCGAGCTTCTGAAGCTACAGTTACGATTATTCTTTATGAAAGTTTCATTTAATTCCGCGGTATGACATTCATTGTCTAGTAATTCGTGACCTGAGATGTTGAACGAAACTGGTAGAAATGTAGTCAACTAGAAAATTCAGGAAATAGACTAGTTTACTCTAGCCTAATTTAATTTGAAGCTGCAACTTTTCGTTCATAAATTTTTAAGTATCTGCCAAGTGTCTTTTTAAATTGAATTTGAATGAAACTTGGTCAGGTAATTCTTGAATAGTGACATTACTATACATAGACGCTTGTTCATGTAGCAACTATTGATCGACTAAATTGCAGTATGTAACGAAAGTTCCCAGATTATGAGTTTAATAATTTATTATAGTAGAGTGGAGGGTAGTAAAAAGGGAAGTACGAACACTTTCATAAATTGACAATCCCCTGCTGAGTGACGTGAAATATTTAAAATGTTTAAAATTAAAGGGTAAAAAATGTCAGTTTTTGTAATCTGAGTTGGGGAACTTTTATCATAAGCTGTAGAAGAGAAATCATTTCAAAAAATATTTCATACACCTTAGCAGTCCTACTGAGTGCCGTCAATTGTTTAAAATGTTTAAAATTAAAAAAAAAAGATATATCTGTATGTAAATAAAATATTTTTCTGCGTTCTGAATTCGGGAATTTTTGTCGCCTACTGTACGACAGAACGAGCTCGCTGTGCAACCTGAAGAAGCTCACATCGGTCACGCAAGAAGGCCAAGTGGGAACCACTGAGGAAATGTATCACAAATCCTTCGAGCAGTGAGGTATTCCCTCTGTCGTTACACTGCGTCCACGGGCACAATCACCTCCCACCTACCCCCTTAACGACCGGAATTTCTTCGGGAGTAATTAAACGAATTATCAGCCTGGAACGTCGCCACGAGCCGCCATTAGACGTTCACGAAATTCCTGGCCGCGGTGAAAAGTGGGGTGGCGAGAATTCTTGCCATCGGCCCCCGCTTGACAAAGCCCTGACCATTTCTTCCCGCTACTTTCTGCCTCCCTCTGGCCCCCTATCTGGCGCCGTGACACCGCGAAAATGCGGTTCATTACGTTCTAGCGAGGAAAGAAAGCGAAGAAACACCGGAGGAAAACTGGTGTCACTGTTTCGTCAAGAGACTGTTGGGCCACGGTGGTGCAGAATTTGAAAATCCTGGCGAAAATCAGTGGAATAGAAAATATCCTTTAAGGAACCTTCACTCGTTCTACTGGGTGTCTCATCTGAACGAAGCCACCTAAATTTCTCCTTCAGTTGCCACGACACAAATAATACTTTAGATGTAATTTAAGTAAAGAATATTTTTTTCTCAACGTTGGGAATGTTCCAGGTCACCGATGTTTTTTTGCAATGTAAATGCATTTTTGTTTCTCTTGCATACTGTGGTTGACACTAAAATGCATACGAAGATGTATAATGGCATAATCTTGCGGAGATCTTCGACTCCTAAAATTAAAGCTGAAGGTGAAATTTATTTCCATCCAGATCGCAAGCTTTACACAGGTTTACTGGGTTCGGTTGTAAATATTCTACAGGGTGTTTCAAGTGAAACGGCAATTTTGTTTAATTGTATCTTACCTTTATTAAGGATTCACTTTTGTCGTAAGTACATACACTACCGGCCAAAAGTTTGGAATCACCTCCCAATTCTCATCAGCACTGAATCTGCTACCAATTTTTCATAGGCTTGATATTGATATTGTGGAGATGAATAGCAATTTATCTCATATCGATTGATTTGAATGATACAAAATTCGTTAAAAAATTCTTAAAGCTGCTGACCTTTTTTTGGGAATTTTTGTGTAACTTGCAATGCACAGTGATTCCAAACTTTTGGCCGGTAGTGTATACCACAGGGTGTCTCGTTTAATTGTGAAAATTATCATTTTCGATGAAAACATTGCTAGGTGTATCAAAAATTTCGTACCACCTCTCATTAATATTGTATGTGTAATTGTTCGGTGCATTGTACAGGATGTTTGAGTTTCAGACCAGAATTTCTTATTGATACTATTACACGCAACTACTTCCTTTGTGAGTTCAATTCCTGTGACAGAGATTCCACAGGATATTTTTGAGGGAATGCCCTTTGGTGCTCTCGAGTTTTTGATGGAATGTCCTTTGATCCGCTGGTGACGCGTCGCTGTACCAGTCGTCTTGTTTGCGTTGCTGATTCGCAACACCGTGATTTTCGTACGATACCTCGCAAGCAACATAAATATCTCGCTAATTCGCCACCGCGAAATAAATCCTCCGCTGGTTGCATGGATACGTTGGCCCATATTTGTGGGCCCCGGCTAACGTATACACGGTGTTTGTGTGCCTCTGCGAGCCAGCGCGGACATTTGTCGCGCGAATGCAAACAGACGGAAGCGTCCACGTGTGCGGATTTGCGCATCCGCCTGTATTTAGACGCGGTTCGCGGCGGGGCACGCTTTGTGCACGAGAAGACAGGGAATATAAAGAGCGCGTGGGTTGGCTAGTTAGCGAAATGTTTTACTTTCTTTCGCAGATTTATGGACCTCGGTGAATTATTTTCAGCTTCCATGGTGTAAATTATTGGATACTTATTCCGATAATTAATTTCCCCTGGACCTCCACGGGCAGAGTTAGCGTTTATTTTGGAAGTTTCGGAGTTTGAAGAATTGCAAAGTGAGAGTGTGGGACAAATTTCAACAATTTTCTCCAAGTTTAGGAAAAATTATTTTTGGTTGAAGTTGAACTACGTCTAAGTGTGCGTAGCTATTGTGAACCGGAGTTTCCTTGTCCTCATTTTTTGGAGATAGGGATATTAAACTATAGTAAAGTTTTAACTTGAATTAATTTCTTCTTTTTAGAAAATAGAAAAATCGATTTTAGGAAATTAGGGCAAGCTGGAGTGTGTACATAAAATATCGCTTAAAGCGCCGGCTATTTTGTTGGAAACTTTACTTAAAGCGCCGCAATATTTACGAGTTTTGTAGAAACATGCACTTTTGCAAAATAAAATAAAATAACTCTTGTAAAACAGAAAATTTCTATTGAAAAATTTTACATAGTGCTTATTACAGGCACAGCGACGATTTTCAATGATATAAACATTCAGCCACTTGCTGTTCAACAGATGTAATATTTTTTTCTGCACGAACATGTAAAAACGCATTTAGGCGGGCCCGGCGCTTAAAGTGATATTTACACACAGTGCGTCTGAGTTAATTGACGGATAGTTGTTTCCCAAAAACTGTATTGACACAGTGGAGGGGCATTTTTAGTATTCAAATTTCAATCTTCAATCTAACAACACAAGGTCCTGTCTCTCAGCTAATTAACCCTTTAACCTGTAACAAGACTCGTGGCAGAGATTCTGGCGAAGATGCGAGATAGTTGTCGGTTTGCGTTGTGTTGCAGACTTAGATCACGAGAGAAAATATTCGGATACGTTTTAACGAGTCCCGAAGCGGTCACGGAGTACTTTATCTCGAACGTTATGGTATATATAAAAAAATTTGGTTGATCGTTCAGTGCTCGGACTGATTGAATAGCTGGTTGTACGTTGGTTGGCGTTCGGAACAAGACTGATTCGAAATTCGGAAGAGGACATGCATCTAAGTTACCGAAGGCGGAGTTCAATTTGGGAGTGGAAAAAATGGGAGAATATAGAAAATCGATTATTGGTCGTAGGGTGTTTCTTAAGTAAATGGAGAGAGGGTAAAAGTGGTGGTAGATGGATGAGGTGTCTGGGGTTTGGGAAATTCCGGAAAAAAAGGAGATCGGACATGAAAGAAGGAAAGTACTACCTTAATAATTAGGAAGTCGGAAGAATAGATGGTAAAAACGAGTCTTGAAAACGCCGTTCGTTTATGATTTTACCAATGGTACGCGTCTCTAACCTTCTACGGGCCGCGGGATCCTTCAGGTCCGTTTTACAACTGCCTTGAAATCTTAAACTAAAGAAAAGAAATTGTACGGAACAATAGTTATATCGATAAGAAAAATTCATAACTTTCGTTTCAATTCCTAAGGCTGAGAATTACAAAATTATAATTAATCTGCAACAGATTCACTTTTATTACCCGGTACAGTACTAAAATAGAAAATGGCTGACGCTTAGATGCGCTGTCCGAAAAGAAATCATAGGTTAAGGGGTTAACGATCACCTACAAAAGTGAAGAAACAGAAACGAATATTTCAATAACCAAAAACGATTGCTTTAATAAATTTCCTCGATGTGCATCGTATCGTAACGGATTTCCGATTGCTCAAAGTGAAAAATTCCCCGTTCTCGAAATTCGAGTAACCCTGTATAGAGTAAAGCTCCGTGTCTCACGTCCCAGCAGCTACCTGCTAAACCCATAACTTCAACCTCGAAATTTCTGATCAACCCCGCGAGAAAAAACATGTACCGCGGCGTGTTTGTAACGAACCGACGAAAAGCGACGAGAAGAAAGGACAAAAATTATTCCAGGGCGTGTACCGGTAGATGTGAGGATCAGGGTCGCGTCACCGTGAATTTTGCCCCGCGTAAATCCCATTCTTCGGAGCGGAATTTTTGTACTGGGAGTAGAGAGAGGCGGTGCGCCGCGCCGGTGTGCACGTGTCGCGACACAATTCTTGCGAAATGACATTTCGACAATGAATGCTTGTAAACGAGTGCAACGCCGACCCCGTAATTCGTGCGTGGGATAAAATTTCTCGCCCGCTTGTCGCTCTCTCTCTCTCTCCCCTTTGTTAATCCAACCTGTGCACGCGCGAGCGCATGTGCTGCCTTTAGTTATCGATACTGTTGCACTTCCTCGTCGACGTGGAGGAAAAAAGGGTAAGTTCCCGCGGTTTTAAGCCCTTCGTTTTGAGAAAAAATATAATAACTACATTGAAATTAAATATACCTTTATTTAAAATAATTTTCATAAATTTTTATACAAATGTGCTAAGGTGTTAAGAAAGACAGTGTTCACAATTTGGTGGTGTACTTCGGAATTAATTTCCTATTATGTAGTTTCCTGTTTAAGACGGGTATTACCATCACTGCAGAGACATGCAGTGACGAATTGGGGGTCGCAATGTAAAGCAGAAAATGGCATTAACACATTAGCACATATGCGTCATTCAGGTTTTTCACTTGAGTCCGAATGACGCGGAAATACGTCGTCGAGATCTTCGCATATCTGTCTGAAAAGAAATTTACGAAACGCTATGAATGGTTCAATTTCTCTTCAGAAATGCCGTAACAGTTGCACACGTTGTACGAAAAAGTGACATCACTTTTCTCGAAATTTCTCTTAAAAATATTAATTAATTAGAAAATTATAGCAGCTTTCTTTTAACCACCGCAGTCATCAAACTCGGATCTAATCGAAACTGATTGAATTTAAACAGGAGAAATGAGTATGATTACCTTTAACATCACAGATTGCAATAATTGTTGCAGTTTGTTGATAAAAGTTTCAGTTAATTGTTTACTCGTAGAAAATTTTAGACACGATTTGGCATAATGATTCTAGGTTACGCAACGTTAGTACTCGTATTAAGAGTTCAAACTACCTAACAGAGAGAGAGAGAGGTCAGGGAAACAGATTCGAAGCTTTGCAAGCTATATTCGTTACCCTAACCTCCCACCTATAGGCGATCGAGTGATCACGCGAACTTTTAGCCGAAATGAAGCACTTGCTAACGAAACTTTCTCTGGAAACGACTTTTTCTTTCCTTTTTTTTTCAATACTTCCGTAGTATTTTATACCTTAATCAGGACAAAATGTACAATAACCATGGTGGAAATGGCGGAACGTGGATGTATTGCAACGTGAAATAAGGGGGTGAACAAAGAAAGTTTTGGACACGAAGGATAAACTATCGCGATACATAAAGAAAGATGAAATTGTCGGCAGTTATCGAAGCGGGCTGGCAGCTATAATAATCGATCTTCATGCTGCCAGCCCATGCGAATCGAATTCGAGCGTTCCACCCCCGGATAGGCAAAAAAACAATGACAACGAAGCATTGTGTGTCTGTTGCATCGATGTTCATATTGTTGTAACAGTTTCCACCCGGGGAAAATTCTTTCGATTCTAGCGAATACTGTGTTTCGAGGGCTTTCGAGAAAGAACGAAGCCAATTTTTTCCATTTTGTCAGATGTAGGTTAAGTTAGAACACTTCCGCCATGGAACCTTATTTCTCTTCTCTTTTTTTTTTTTTTTGTCAATTATTCGAACGGTTCAGACACGCGCAGTGGAATGTTTAACCTGTTAATTAGGTAGGACAAGTTAGCCCTTTGCACTCGGAGGTGATTTTTTGCTGTAGGAAAGTTTGCAAATCGGGTCTTTGAAATGTTTGAAAATTAACGTGAAAACAAACCGTACTATTTTATTTAAATATTCAACGTATTCTCTATTTCACTATGGCAATGAAATTTACAGAGATCCCATCGATCTGCTCTATGATTCGATCAAGTATTTACCAAGTGACGATTACTTAATGTCGCTTCTCAGTCGCCACTCGATTGCGAAGAGTTAACTCGTCGTTGGTTAGGTAATATTCACGAAAAAATATCCGGAAATGGTGGAACTTTAGTATATGATAGTATTCAAGAAAATATTTGGCACATATTTTTTTTTTATAACAATTGAAAAGGTGAAAATTGCCCTAATACCTTGAAAATTGGAATGAAAAATAGAGGAATGGCGTAAATCGACGAATCTTGTACTTTTCAACGATAAAATTTGAAAAATACGAAATTATTTGTTATTTCGTACTTTTCAGATTTGCCCTAATTTTTATTTATTTTTAATTGTGAACTAGGGAGATTTAATTTTTGTGCGAGAGGTAAACCCTGTTAACATGTTGAATGATATAATTTCTGGGATACTCCATGCTCGGGGATTTTTTGAAAGCTTCGTTAGAAGCTAAGGAATTTGGCCTGGAAAGATCCATTACTTAACATACTATTAATTTTCTACACGAAATTGATTTCTATAAGGACAACACGTGTCTGCCGAGAATACTCGATTTAATTGTATACCTTTACCTTTTGTTTCAGGTAAGTCAACACAATCTCTATAAAGGACGTTAAAACAGCCTCAATGTAAGTAGAAATAATTTTACCTGAATGCACAGTTATGATGATAAGTATTAGCACACTTATGAATGTGAAGCATACTGAAATTTACTGGGATCTATTAAAATCTACGGAAATCTATGAAAATCTACCGAATTCTGCTCGACCCCGCTGAAATGTACTAAATTTGACTAAAATCTACCGAAATCAACTGAATTCTACTGTTATATTAACGTTTACTGAAATTTAATAAAATCTATTTGCCGAATGCAAAGCAAACTTCATTCTCGCTACAAGTTTAATGTAAAACCATTAAACGCCCAAAGGTAATTAGAAAATTATTAAGATCCTGAAAAGATACACGAGACTTCTTCGCGAAGTCTCTTCAGTCCCAACATATCAACCTAATACGCAAAAAAATTGCTGGAACTTCGGTTCACCTAAGTAAGCTTCCGGAGAAAGAAAAACGCGAAAGGGATGCTTTCGACGAAGGAACTAAGATCAACCTCTCACCTGCGAAACGACAAAGAAGCCACAAGGAACGTTGGAGTGGTCTTTCACACAAATGGTGAACATCGTCGTGAAGGAGGAGGAGGATGGTGGAAGACGGAACTGTCGTCGAAAGGGTTGACCCAAATGCACAATAGAGAAGAAGTTACGTGTTGGACGCCATCGATACACAACGATAGATTGGTCCTGGGGCGATCTCATCGCGTGAGGGATGAAGGGGCGAGAGGTGTAGGGCTCTTCAGGGCAGCCAGTATCGTTCCCAGGGGGTCGTGGTAGGCTGACAAAAAGCCATTGTTACGTCGACTTTAAGTTTTCGCGCAGGCAACCCCTCCTACACTCGGCCATGCTCCTTTTTTCGAGCCGCGACGTGACGTGAATGCGGCCCTTTGTGTTGAAGTTTGACGGATCAATCCGTGGCCACGCTCTCGTCGACGTTTAGCCCCGCTTCCGGCGGCCGTGCTGCCGCGATAAGCAGAACAAATTGCCATCGAGTCGATGCCGGAGCTTTTAAACCTTTGCAAACGGAGGTGTACTGCCTAATACAGAGGTGCTGCTTAACGATTATCAATAAGTTATCGACGACTTAATTCGGAGTTAGAACGAAGATCGATTTGTTTTGAAATTTTTAACTCCTTAACGTTCATACCTGTGTCTTACACGTGCACAATTATTCCTCCAAAGGTATAACACAATTTTTTTTTAATTGTTTTTCTTCGCTCTTCGTATTGCGGTATCCTTTCTATTCTAATGAAAACACGTGAGTCACGGTATTGTAAATAAATGGGAAACTTATTTCGATACTCGTAGGAAATTATTAAAAGAAAAGAAAATTGATCATTTTTGACACGTCAAGTTGAGAAAAATGTGAGCGTTAGAACGACCGGCCATGGGTCAAGAATGACCCATTAGCAACTTTCCAGAAAACAGTGTGCTTTCGATACTGGCAAGTATTATCGTTTATATCGATATGAGTCTAATTATTCAATCACGTCTGACTTGTTAGTTACATAAAAATTAACTTTTAAAGAGTCGCTAGTAAATTATTTTTGTCCCAATCGGTCGTTCTAGTGTTAACCCCTTAACCTATGATTTCTTTTCTGACTACGCGTCTAAGCGTCAGCCATTTTCTATTTTAGTACTGTATCAGATAACAAAAACTAATTTGTCACAAATTAATTACACTTCGTAATTCTCAGTCTTACAAATTCAAACGAAAGTTAGGATTACAATGAATTTTTCTTACTAATATAACGATTTTTGTCACATCTTCACAAGTCTGACAAAAATTGCTTAATTAGTAGGTGGGAGATTTCTTCTTTTTCTTAAATTTGAGCTAGCTGTTACAGGAGTGTTATATCGATGATTAGCATTATTCCACTTCATTTTAAACCTGATGAAATATTGGAGAAGTCATTTGGAAGTTCTCTTACGAAAAAATTGATTAGAAATTGAACATACCCCTCATCTTCCAGAGCGATTTTCACAATTTTCAAATATTTTATCATAAATTATCTCCCACGTAAATTTCATTTCGATATGTTCCCCTGTCAGAAAAATATAAATTTGAAAGAAATAGGTTCGATGTGTTCCCTTTTCAGAGAGATATAAATTTGAAAGAAAGGTAAATTGATACCAGCTACGAATAAGCAGAATGCAGTATTCGATACAAGAAACAAAAAGCTGATTCGAAATGCATCAGTGACCTCGTGATCAAAAGTTCGAATCGAATTGTCCACGCAATGAATGCACCTGCGGACGCATTCATACATGTGCATAACGTAATGGCGCATATTGTATGCACTGTGAGCAGCAGTGTGCTTCCTGGAACACACATCCTCCCCTATGATCACGTGAAAGTCCTGCGCTGGCTGATTTGCATGTATGCGTGCGTACATCTTGAATATCATGCTCGAAGATGCATAAACATCATGCATCCGAATCGCGGATGAGGGGCTTTAAACGGGTCGTTGAACCGCAAACGCGATTTCGATCGCCCGAGGATCATCCCCTTTTTACAGAATTTTCGGTGTAAATTAGAAACACAGCAGTGTTGATTTTTCCAAAATTTATCTCTCTTTTTGGTTCGATAATTCGCTCGAACGAATTTTAGCTAAATTATCGGTGTTTAAATAATTTTTTCTTTTTTGCAAATTTATTAAGCGAAGAGTGAAGAAATATTTTCGAGGATAATTGGTAATACTTGTAGGAGAACTTTTAAGTTCCCAAGTTTATTCAAGTAGATTTTTTCAATTCTGAGAAAATATTTCGTCAGATTCATATTTTGCATGATTTTAAGTGAATGCAAATTACCGATTCGTCGAGTTAAATTTTTAATTCGAACTTTTTAAACTTCAAAGGACATTTTATGATGCTCGTATGAAATATTACCCGCCATAATTTCCTTTTAATTTGAATATTTACTGAACCAGATTCTTTCGATTCTGAATAAATATTCAATGAAATCATGGACAAATTGATATAAAATTCAACGACGACTTATTAGTTTCCATAATTTCCTTTTAATCTTCAAATTTACTGAACCAAATTCTCTCAATTCGGAATAAATATTCGATGAAGTCGTTGTCAAAGTAATATGAAATTCCACAACAATTTATTAGCCTCTGTAATTTCTTTTCAATTTTCAAATTTACTCAACCATATTCTCTCAATTCTGCACCAATATTCCATGCATTCTCAATGTAGAAATTTTCCAGCTATTAAATAAGCACAAACTTCATGCTCGGTACCGAACCATAACTCATTTTAACATTTTTAACCATCTGCTAAATCCTACTCTTCCCAAATCCTGGACACCCTGCAATAAGGCACGTAGCAACAATAAAGACATTTGGCCAACCGATGTCGCAGCACCGCGCAAGGAAAAGGTTTCCATTCACTTTACTTTCGGGATTTTAGTCAGCATGAATTGCCAGATCTACCGACTTTACGACTTTATTGTCTACACCGCTCGCCAGCTCGTCACCCCTACCATCAGCTCACTCCCACAACTCCCGCTTTCACACCCATAATCCTAAAAGTCAAATTTTGCCAACCTCCGCCAATCACCATCTATACTTAAAACACACCTACAACCACACCCTCTCCGATATACCAAATATATACTCAACTACCACCACAATTTTTCAGATAGTACAGATACATAACGACAACTGTTCACAGTTTCCTTGTTATACTTACTGTTAAAATTTGACTAGTTTAATCATACGATAAAAAGTAAAACTTCTCGAGATATTTTAAAAACAATCACCCTTCTCCAATCGATTTGCGTGATTAGTTTGACGCAGATCACCGTTCGTCTTAAAATCGTCAGTCACACGATACGCGAACGGTACGCTACAAACTATTTAAGCGAACTTCGGTGTATTCCATATATTATGCATACAAAATTAATATGAAATTGTGTTAATGACAAATTTTTTGGTAAATTCCTAAATTTACCAAGAGCATTCTTTCAATTTGCAATCAATATTCAGTACTTTCTAAATTAAAACAAAATTATAAAAAAAAATGAAGAATATTCCATGAAATATTTCCTAAAAAAAAAAAAGAAAGAAAGAGGGAAATGAATTTTGCAACGATATCCTAAGCTCGTCACTGGCCAGAAATTATAAAGCCCAGCGGTACTGGGCGGCGAGCATTTTTCAAACATCCGCAAATCCACTTTGAAATCGATCTGATCGTGCTCAGCCAATATCCATCGGAACTCCGTCGAAATGAAATTTCAATCTGTCGTGAGAGTGTCCAAACAGTCGGTTCCCGATACAACGGGGCTTCCACGTCGACGATAGACGTCCCCGCGTCTATTTCTGGCTTCCATTCTCGTCGAACGGACGCGAGACATGGCCACCACCGCTGTACGCATAATGGCTTTCTTTTTTCGCGTGATCGCTCTTGAAATATGCGTGGCGAACGTTCCTGGTCCACGCAAGAAATTCGGATATTTCCGTTTCAATCTCGAGTCCCCTCGATAAATCTTCTCGGTCGTCGGGTAAAAGGGGGAGAAGCACCTCTGGACATGTGTCTCGACAGCACTAGACACTTGGAGGTTAACTCAATTTCTTCTCTCTATTTTCCATTTATTTCGAATTATTTTTTAAATCAGATTTACGCATTCTGCAAAAAAGAAAACAAAATTGTGTAAATGTTCGAAGCGAAGGATTTCATTTTCTTTACGTGTATATTTGCGTAGATTATTTATTTTTATTTATTTCTTTTTAATTTTAATTACTCGAGAAAGAAAATTTTACGAACGTCCGATATGAATTTTATTTTGAAATGAAAAATTGTTGCCGGTGAAATAGGTACATACACTACTGGCCAAAAGTTTGGAATCACCGAGCATCGCAATTTACAGAAAAATTTCCAGAGAAAGGTCAGCGACTTTGAGAATTTTTTATTATTCTAATCGATTGATATGAGATAAATTGATAAATGTAGCAGATTTAATATTGATGAAAAGTGGGAGGTGATTCCAAACTTTTGGCCGGTCGTGTATGTCCAAAGAAATATCGTATGAATTTTGTGCATCTAGATTGAAATCATAGTAATTAATTTGTGGGTGATATTGAAACAAGTTTGACGGTGTTAAAATCCTTTCTATGTTGATTTTATTAATTTAAAGATGGCGTCGTTGGTAATTTAATTTGACGGGAAGTATAGTAAAATGGAGTCGATGATCAACGTGTCATCGTTAATTTGCCCGATCAAAAATTAGATAGTGGACGCATATTGTGTCAGCGATTCGTCATAAATTATTGGCTTATTGTCGAACGGTCCACGGCCCGGATAATTAATTAGTTATTACACGCGCGACTATCGAATAATCGGCGTGGCGTCAGGGGTTGACAATAACCGATCGAATACTTCGAAATTTGTTATTTAATCGTCCGATGGATTATTTCCCGGATGGTTTCCAGTTAAAAATTAATCAGTCGCTCGTTAAATATTCCTCCTTCACATCTGACTCTGCACTTTTTCTGATCTAAAATTACCGTTCAATTTTGACACGTCGTCTAGAATTGATGGATGATGTAGCGACTGTTTGATCGCCTGAACTTTTTGCTTCTACGTCTCAACTTGTTCTCTGGGTCTCGTTGACTCTTTGCCCCGTTCAGCCCTCGCATTTCCCCTTCCAAAGTTTGAATTTGGGTCCCTTGACGGGGGTGATCTTTCGGTGGGAGGCCAAGACTCCCACTCAAGTTCGGGCCTTGGTCAACGCCCAACGCCCATCACTCACCCTCAAGGAGGAGGTGTTTTGCGTGAAGTACGCGTCACCTGGGCTTATGGGAAGAACCCAGGGTAACGGTACCGCTCGCTCGCGAGAATGTGCCTGGGCTCCATTGCTATTGAGATGCACGAAGAAACTCCAAATTCTACGCTTTTATGAGAGGTTTGGAGCCCTCTTGACAACAAGGAATAATTAACGAACGAAAACATTAAACGCGGATTCAAACCTTAATCTCAAAAATAGCAGAGTCGCGTGCGTATCGTAAACCTGGTCTAACTTAAGTATCCTTAACAATTACTTTGTAATTT
>NW_017100132.1:330245-339092 GCF_001263275.1 Habropoda laboriosa | reverse complement strand
TCCCCTGCGCCCGAGCACTCGGGTTCCTCGGGGTTGTGGACTCCCGTACCGCGACCGATGGAAAAAGTCGGTCGCGGCCCCTGAGGTCTTGTAATTTAACCTAGAATTCACATAAAATGATATAAACTTGATAAGTGAGAAGTTTCTTATTTTCAGGAGGAGCGGTGAATTGAAAGATATTTTTATCAATGTGTATTATATTTGTTAGATTCTTGTTTATTTGAAGTTAGTCAGTTGGAACCAAAAGCTGCCATTGAAAATAAATGGAAATGTGTAAACAGAGCAACTTAATACTTCAACGAGGAAGTAGAGAATTTTTAATTTTTAACATTTTTGGAATTTTTCCCATTTTTAATTTTTCTGCAAGTCTGATCATAATCAATTTGGAATTTAATGTGGAACTATCATTTAAGACAAAACCATGAAAAATGAACCGTATTAATACAAAATTCCACCACTAAATACACTCCAATTTTAGAAATTCAAAATCACTCAACTCACCACTGCGAACCAAACCTCTAATGAGATAAGTTTTAGCCTTCAGACTATTTTAGATCCCAAGCAATTAAAAATCACCTAACAACTCTATGAGGATGTCGTTGCTAGTTAAACCAACCACAAGTTTCTTAATAAAAAAGCAGGTACCACCGCGACAAAGTTCAACATTCAGTAGAAAGTAACCTACTAAACCTCTGTTAGATCCCGGATAATTAAAAATCACCTGATAACTCTATCAAGAATTCATTACCAGCTGAATCAACGACAAGTTTCTCTCACTTAATAAAAAAGCAGAAAGAAACCAGAGAAAAAACAGGTGCCAGTATGACAAAGTTCTGCATTCAGAACAAAGTAACTTAACCTAACTACTGTTAGATAATTAAAAATCACTTGTTAAGTCTATCAAAAATTCATTGCTAGCTGAACCAATGACAAGTTTCTCCAGCCGAATAAAGAAGCAGAAAAATTTTAAAGTCACGTGAACCACAATCAGAATATGGCTCAACAACCCTAACCAAAAGAACTGAGCACTAAGCACGAACCAGCCTAGCCACAGAATCAGATCAATCTCGAGACTAACCTCTTACTCGCTCGTGGTAAAGCGATAATAATTCTTGGAGGAACACGTGTCTGGCTGTCTTACGGCAAACTCTATCGAGATTCCCCGGCCGTGTCGTGACAACGCTCGTTGCCCTCTCATCTCCCGTAGGCGTTTCGCCTGCGATCGATTATATCGCGGCAGTTCTATCGCCACTCGTACATACGTATACGGGGTGTCTTCGAACTGTGCTGGTACAACCTGAAAAGGAGTGAATCTATACGGCAAAATTAATGGAAAACGGGGAGTAAAATTTTTTCATTTGAAGCTTTATTCGTCGTACATATACAGGGTGTCTTGGAATTAGTGGTGAAACACGAAAAGGGGTGAATCTATGTTCGGTCTTCACAGGCACGGTTTATGGCACGATCGAACGGCAACGGTTATTTTTCAGTTCAGGATTTTCGTTTACTGCTTGTACGTGTCTAATTACACCCTGGCGAGGATCACTAGAATTGCTTGTTGGATTTTTAGTCATTTCTGTCCCTCAATAGCCTAAGAACATGCCATAAACCACGAATTTCCGAACGGCACATCTACCTGTAACGGTACGCTTGCCGATGAGTCACCCGGAGGAAATTCCAGATTTTTGGGACTTTCCGCCCACCCCACGCGGCCGTCTCCCACCCTTCCAAGGTGACAGCACGCTAAGGGCGCACTGGAAGGGCAGTGAAGACGCTATTAGACACCCTGATTGGTAAATGTAATTGTTAACCATTTAACCAATCTGCGTGTTCTAACAAAAAACTCTCCAACTAGTCAGTCGTCCAACTACCACCAAGGAGCAACCAGCTAAAATTGTAACCACACACGATAGCATTCGAACAATTCACAAGTCCCAGTCTAACTGGGTGGTCCTTCGAGAAGTTTTTGAAATAAAGCTGGCACACCACGTGCAAGTACAAACAAAGCTCGAAAGTTCATTTTTTGCAACAATCACGGGCATTGCCAATCTGTAATATATGAAAAGATTAATAGAGTGTGTGGAGTAACAGTTTTTCATTTCAAGCTTCATTCGTTGTATATACACAGGGTGTCTTCGAATTAGTGGTGCAACTCAAAAATGGGTGAATCTGTACGAAAATATTAATGAAAAATGTTAGTGAGACTTTTTCATATGGAACTTCACTTTTGAATTACTTGACGTTGAAGATTCATTTACTGACGTGCACTCTGCATAGCTACATAAGCTTCATAATTTGATGAATGGCAAAGAAATACTTAGGCGCTTATTCTAGACACTTAAAGGTTCCTAATTCAGAAAACAAATTCAACTCAATACTTAGCATATCAATACATATCATTTTGGCGCCATTCGATAACTGTTGGAAATATATTGTCAGAGATCTTCTTGTGTGCATCATTATTAATTACAGCAAGTAGAAACAGAGAGGGAGAGAAATCAGCTATAATGACATTTGCAGAAAAGTCAAAAGTCTCCAGAAGTTACTATACTAATTAAATTTTCAAAGTTTCTTCTGATCGTAATATTAATGGCATGTGTGACATCCCCTGGCGCTCTGGGCTTCTTTACAAGCGGGCACTTGCGAATCTCTTAACCCTTTGACAGTCTAATACAATTAAAAATTACCGTAAGAAAAATTATATTTGACACTTATTTTTAATAATTACGTTGGTCGTGATCATTTTTAAAACAAGGGATACATAACCCTACGTCGTAGTTACGACAATAATACCACGTCCCTTCTTAACTTTCCTCCTAAGAGTATCTCCTGAGCTATGCAGTTAAGTATTCGACGCTTTGCCCGAGTCTCACACGGGATAAACTGTATGGTTCGTTCAGTGGCTGTCAGATGTCTCATCGAAATTTTCGCTAATCTCCAATTCTCTCGCAAGTGCTCGCTCCAGTCCTCAGTCTTACCTACAGGGTGTACCATAGTACTCGGAAATAACTTCAGTGATGCATTCAGCACACATAAATAATAAAAAAAGTTCGCATAAATTTTTGTCCTATCTAATATGTTACTCAATAGTCCGAGTACAACACGGTGAGATGAGGCAAGATTCTTTTCTGTTTGTGTACCCACCTTTAGGAATTTTGGGACGCAACATAAAGATACTAATTGAAATACTCGATTCCTCAAAAATAGCAGATGTGTCGTCCGTGTCGTAAACTCAGTATGATCCGTTGTCTCAACGCTAATTACCCGAATTCCCCGTTAGTTCGAGGACACCCGGTATACACGGTTAGACCAACGCGTGTACGTAAAACCGCAAGGAGCAACTCCCTAGCCGCGTGGAGCAGAGACTTCGTGACGAGCAGCCATTCCTGGAGTATTTTAGGGTTACAAGTTCCGGCGTAGATTGCGCGGATAGGCCCCCGCGGGCTTATTTATGGATCGAATCCGTGAGATTTCCGGAGAAAGCTCGTTCTCGTGGCCGCAACGCGGCTCCTCTGCTCGCTCCATCCAGCCTTTGATAGAACGCCCGCCTCTTTGATGAAATATTATCGATAATCGAGCCCTCTCATCGTCTCTACGCGCGTACAGAGAACGTTTCTGCTCGCTCTGCCGCGCGTGGACACGCGATACTTACTGTAATTTGATGTCTCTGCGCGCTGTGCACCGTGCACAGGTGTGTTTCTATTTGTACACGCGTGTACCGTGTCTAGTTATACACGGCCGTTTTCAAACAACTGATTGGGTAGGCAGAGGTGAATATAGATGGTTATTGGAGATTTTATTCGAATTTCGATATCGATAAGGACGATACTTCGATGATCAGGTTTATGAATCGAGTGGAAATTAATTGAACCGTGAAAGATTTGCGAGTGATTGTGGAAATTTCACTCTCTGAACCGACGAAACGTATATGTTAGGGATTGGGTTTATGGCACGGCTGTTCTTTCATGCGATTTTGAATACACACCTTTCCTTTTTTTTGCCTTCAGCCAACTAATTCTTTTTAATCTGTCAGCGAGGCCCAGGAAGCATTTATGGCGGTAGCAACATAAAGTTTCTGCGCGCCACATGTCTTCCTGGTGCCCACTCGTGACAATCCGACAACTAGTGCCGTGCCATAAAACCTTCCCCGTCGCCCCGACCGCTCAAGTCCCATTACGAGCGAGCTACCCTTGGACCTCATGCCCCCGCCAACGCGACGTACCACCACCCTGCCAACTGGGACTTCCAGGATGGGCGGTATGCTAGCGGGTCCTGGAGGACTGTCCGAAGGGTAGTCTCGCTCTAATTGGCGCACACCATCACCTCCCACACATCCACTTTCTTATAAATAGCGACACAACACCCTCAAGAGACAGATTAGTCTTTTTTGTATAAAGATCGACACGCACACCACACTAAGACTTTGATTACTTTGAAATACAATAGTGAAATACGTGAGACAAAATTTTATCTTCACCAACGTCACACCATCCATCAAACCAACACCATCGAACCAGCGACAGCATAGCGCCACCACTCTCGAACATATTGCTTGTTCGAAGTACAAGACGCAACAGTATATGAAAAGTTCAAAAGGAAGCGTGAATTTGGTTCTCCTAAGTTATAATACAGATGGAATAATCTGCGAAATTTTTCTAATCAGGGATGTAGAGACTTGACGATAGTTCGTGTTTGCTAAATATTTAGCGTCCAAAATTGGGCGGGAAACGATTAATTCTGCAAGCATGTAACTTGAAACCACCATAAAGCAATCCAAATTCTCTAACTCTCGAAACGAATATCAACAGCTCTAAATAATCCTAAATTCAACCCTTCCAAGTCAGACTAAAAATCGACTTGCTCGTAAATACCCCGCGAAAAGAATCGGACGCGCGAAAATATCCTCGTCGGGCGAGATAGAAATTTCACTTGAATTCAATTAACCTAATCTAACCTGGTAAAATATTTCACAAGGCTCCCTAATAGAGTCTACCTAACGAAACATTCTTCCGGGCATAATTAAACCCTTCAAGTTGCTCTCCTCGAGCGTCGAAACTCAATCATTCACGATCTGGATTCATCATGAAGATCCGGGAGCACTCTAAAAGAGGATGATTTGACTGTTTCAAGTCGGAATGAAAGTGGACTGGTTCATGAATGTCTAACGAAGAGAATCAGATGATCGAAAAATTTCTAGTCAGGGGGCCATAATGCAGAATGATCACGATGCGACGTTCTTGGCTGGCATATCGTATCCACCGACAAACCAATCTGGCCGCCACAATGGGGTCGACGCTATAGCAACCGGGACGTTTCCTTGTGATTCCAGTGACGCGGAGTTTTCTTGACGAGTTCCATGCAAACGCGATCGTTCCCGACGTCCTCGTCGTCGTCGTCGTCGCGGCGAATTCAATATGCCTGAACATCGATACAGGGTGTGTCGGTGGCGCGCGTGCATAATCCACGAGCTGTTCGAACTTTAATGGGGCGAATCTCGGGAAACGCGTGCTCTTTTGATCGATGGGACCAAGTTGGCGGACCTGGCGAAAGAAAACTAGCGGAACTGCAATCCCGGAGCGCAGTTAGAGGTGCATTATGACGGTGAAAAGGAAAGGAAAACAAGATTGTGAACGGTATTGGGCCGTTCGGAAAGTTCGTAGAGAAATTTGAAGCGTCGTATCTCTGTTTCTAATTGACACAGCGATAAAAGTTGAAGGGTGTTTTTCTAGACGGTGGAAGGTGAATCGAATAATTCGTGAAGTGAACGGGGGCGGATATAAATGGAATTATGTTTCTTCAGTGGAGCGTGGATGTTTTCGTGGTAGCGCTCCATCGCGGAAAATATAGTTCGCTTTGGGAGTAATTTTAGGGGTACGTTGGATTTATCTTCAGATAACGAGTAAAATACCTTTTGGTCTTTTGTCGCTATCTCGGTTAGGAATAGAGATACGTCGGTTTGAATTTTTCTTAAATTTTGCTACGAACTTTCCGAACCACCCAATATAATAAAGGACGAAAATGAAGAAAGAGGAATCTATGGAATATTCGAGATATCTTGTGTATAGTCAAATGTCGATTGCGGTGGGAAAATATGGAAGTAAAATTCTAGGCTAGCAGAGATGACAATTGAAGCAAGAAAATTCTGAGACAATGATGAGAAAATTCATTTTCTCTCACAAAGTACTGAAATTCATTTAAATTTTACTTCCTTTTCGAAGGTAAAATTTCCTTGTTTCGTCAGATCTGAAGAGCCGTCAAAACAACTGTATCAGAACCTCCCGCAAATGGTGACATAGCTCCCTAAAATAGTACAAAAATGAAAAATAGGATCTTCGTGAAATTGAGCAGTATTGTTGGATTTTAACAAAGTTCTAAGACACCTCGTCTGTAGCCAAATTTTTCAACACCAAAAATTTCCTTGCTTCGTCTGAACTAACAAATCATCAACCCCTTAACGTCTCACTGAATTTTAGAAAAACCTCTTCTTATTTTTTCATTTTCCTATATCAATGTTTGTAATCTTGGATGAAACACAGTTTTTCGAAAAAGCTTTTATTCTTGTACATATAATGAAATATTATACACGTTAAATCCAGCTACATAATATTACGTTCAAAACAAGAAAATTCTAATAAAACAACGCGATAAATAATTAATGTAAAACATAAACTGAACTTCAAAAACTGGATGTCATGAAGTTACGTTTCTATCGAACGTAATATTGCGGAGGTATTTAAAGGGTTAATAGAACTCCATCAGAATCTCCTAGAAAAAAGCGAAAGAAAATGACGAGGAATGCGACGTACTGACCCTTCCGTCATAATAACCTAGAAAACAGGTACTCGAACCGGGTGACTCATTAAAATTTCAACCTGCTCCGTGCATGCAGTACACAGGCTCGGGCGAGAGGAGAGGGAAGATAGAGAGCAATCGTGGTGGCGGCGGCTTGTGGTGGATTTTCACTAACAATAAGTGTCGCCGGAAAGGGGCAGGCTGGCTGGCTGGTGTCGACAACCCCAACACGCTCGAGCCACCACGTCCCTCCTCCTTGTTGAAGGGAGGCAGTGGGTCTACATAAATGACGCCCGGCATCGATTTGCCATTTGTCTCGGCCTCGTCGAGTAACATTATTTCCCGGCGAGCCCTATGTCTTACGTCTCCCGGCCATTTGCCGGGGAATTCGACGCGCGTTGCTAGACGCGTGCTGGTATGCGACGCTGGACGTCTCCACAAAGGTGGTCGGCGCAAGTAACGCTCCGGGGAAACGCGTTCCTGACACCTCACGACGAATGCACGTCGTGCTTGCTTATGTTTAACGTCTCTATACGCGATGTTGTACGGGGACACACCTGGACGGAGCCTTTGTGATTGGTGAATTGTCACCTCGTGGATCTGCTTTTCAGTTTTTACGCCGGGAAGGGAGAACTAGATTTTTTTGGGGGGTGATGGAGGATTTCATGGTTTTGGTAGACCTGGACGGAGCCTTTGTGATTGGTGAATTGTCACCTCGTGGATCTGCTTTTCAGTTTTTACGCAGGGAAGGGAGAACTAGATTTTTTTGGGGGGTGATGGAGGATTTCATGGTTTTGGTAGGGTGTTTAGCATGATTCGTTGATGGGTTTGGAAGTATGAATGAAGTGAAGATTGGAGTTGTTTGGATTTGGAAAGGAATATTGGAGATATTGGAATAGAGAAATTTTTGAGTAGTGAGATTTTTGGGATATTTGTAATTCTTTTTAAAAATCAGGTTTGAAGGAGTCATAGCGATGTGTTGAAATGGCAAACGTAGACGTAAATTAATTTGGGGGGTGGGGGTGATGGAGGGTTTCATGGTTTTGGTAGGGTGTTTAGCATGATTCGTTGATGGGTTTGGAAGTATGAATGAAGTGAAGATTGGAGTTGTTTGGATTTGGAAAGGAATATTGGAGATATTGGAAAAGAGAAATTTTTGAGTAGTGAGATTTTTGGGATACTTGTATTCTTTTTTAAAAATCATGTTTGAAGGAGTCATAGCGATGTGTTGAAATAGCAGAGGTAGACGTAAATTAATT
Source organism: Habropoda laboriosa (assembly GCF_001263275.1). Lineage (NCBI taxonomy): Eukaryota > Metazoa > Arthropoda > Insecta > Hymenoptera > Apidae > Habropoda > Habropoda laboriosa. Next base: position 331,041 of record NW_017100132.1, on the reverse strand, counting down.
TTTTTTGGGGGCGATGGAGAATTTCAATGGACATATGAGTGGTCATGGTTTTGGTAGGGTGTCAGCATGATCGTTGATGGGTTTGGAAGTATGAATGAAGTGCAGATTGGAGTTGTTTGCATTTTTGCAATAGAGCAATTTTTAAGTAGTGAGATTTTTGGGATGTTTGTCAGTTTTTTTTTTAAATCAGGTTTCAAGAAGTCATAGCGATGTGTTAAAATAGCAAAGGTAGACGTGAATTAAGGGTAGTACTACTTTGGCGCGAAATTCAAAATTTATACGCACGTTTGTATTATACTATAGTAGGCTAGCTAAGTATGACGTAGTTATAGTTTTTGTTATCTGATACAGTACTAAAATAGAAAATGGCTGACGTTTAGATGCATAGTCAGGAAAGAAATCATAGGTTAAGGGGTTAACATTCATTCAGTCCTTCCACGCACAAAATCAAACCTACTCCAATTAATAATTCCATCAACAGGAATACTAAACACGTTCAAAAAGCCCAACACAACTCTCGATAGTGAAAGAAACATTTAAATCCAAGTTATTTAATAAAGCACGGTAAATCATTCTTTCATTAACCAAGGAAAATAGTTAGCCTACCATATTACAGCAATCGTACCGACATATCTATCGCACACCTTCATATCTCTTTGCAATCTCACATGTAACACTCTCTCCCAGCTCCCTTAAAGTTCCCGCATCACGCTCACGGGGCAATAATTAAAAGAACACAGAGAGAAAGAGCGAGAGTAAGGCAGGCGCGGCGGGAAGAAGGAGAGGTGACGGGGTC
>NW_017100132.1:323577-330087 GCF_001263275.1 Habropoda laboriosa | reverse complement strand
GTGACGGGGTCGTCGATGAGAGGGTACGACGGTGGTCGAGTCGGCACGAGCGGGAAAAACTTGGGACCCTTGTTATCACGGTCGTTACCGCGATAATATCGGCTTGTTCCACGTACAGTTACACGGCGCGCGACGATATTTGCCGAGCAAGCTGCATGCAACATAGCTGCCGGGTTACGTGGTTACACAATGGTGGCCAGCCTGTAAACCCGCTAACGAGAGAACGTAGCCCGACACCTGGTCCGAAGTTTACTCTGCCTCTCCGCCTTGGACCGAGCACGCGCGCGGAATAATGAAGGATAACTGTTATTTGATTCAGTTTGGCTCGCGGAAAATCCATGGAGTTGGTGCAGATTCCGCGGCGGCCGATTCTACCGGTGTTGCACAACCGGAGTTTCCAGCGTAATGAAACGGGGAATTCGAGTCCCGCGATGCGGATTGTCGGCCTTTGAAGGAGGAACGTTTTCGAGGATTGTTTCGCCCCCTTTTCCGCGTCTGGATGCCCGCCCGCCACTCGTTTATCAGCCGGGATTATTTTGCCCGGAATGCTTCATCGTCTGTTGGATTGACGGAATGCCTAACCGTCTGTCGAAACAGTCAGGGTTGTTTTATTAGATTCACCATGGACGGGGAGATGTGTTTGTTTGTTGGTTACAGATGAAGAGCTTGATGGACTGGATGAGAGATGATCGTTGTCGTTGGTTTGTTGGAGCTTAGGATTGTCGAGGTATTTCGGATTATTGTTGCGAGATTCTTCGGTGATGAATGTTTGCCAGCTTGTTTTCAGCTTCGTTTCAGATCTGGGGTTACGTGTTTGATTGTTGGTTAGGGATGAAAAGGTTAACAGACTGGGTGAGATATGATGGTGACACTGGTTGCTGGAACTTAGGATTGTCAACAGTGGGAATCTATGGTAATAAATGTCAGGTTGTTTTGAGCATAAATCTGATGAACACATTTGTGTTTAAAGAAATTGGTTGTTTTGAGCTTCATTTGGGATCTGGAGTTGTGTATTTAACCGTTGGTTTGAGATGAAAGGGTTAACAGACTAATTGTAAGTGAAATATGATGGTGACACTGGTTATTGGAACTCAGGATTATCAACAGTGAGAATCTATGGTAATAAATGTCAGGTTGTGTTGAGCTTCATTTTGGATCTGGAGTTGCGTGTTTAACCGTTGGTTTGAGATGAAAGGGTTAATAGACTAAGTGAAATATGATGGTGCCACTGGCTGCTGGAACTTAGGATTATCAACAGTGGGAATCTATGGTCATAAATGTCAGGTTGTTTTGAGCTTCATTTGGGATCTGGAGTTACATGTTTGACTACTGGTTAAGGATGAAAGGGTCAATGAACTGGATGAGAGATAATGGTAACACTGATTGTTAGAACTTAGGATTGTCTCAGTATTTGAGGTTGTAATTATCATTGTGAGATTCTATGATGATGAATGTTTATCAAGTTGTTTTGACCTTAATTTGGAACGTGGGGTTATGTGCTTGATTGTTGATCGGGGATGAGACGGTTAATAGACTAGACGAGAGGCTATGGTTATTGGAATTTAGGATTGTCTCGGTATTTGGGATCATTCCAAAATTCTGCAATGATGAATATTCTCAGGTTGCTTTGAGCTTAATTTGGAATCTAAAGTCATGTATTTGATTGTTAAAAATAACGTAGTTCATATTCTAACTGAGAAACAGAAGGTGCTAACTGATTATTTTTACTTAGGCTTGTCTCGGTACTTATAATGTCATTTGTGGCAATTTACGGTTAAGGAAAGTGGCTACATTATTTTCACCTTATTGTAGGACGTGGGCTCGTGTATTTGCTTGCTGGTCAAAGACGAACAGGTTGATGGTCTGGATGAAAGATGATGTCACTGCTTGTCAAAAGTTATGCTTGTCTCAGTATTCAGGGAACTTGTGGTGATGAATGATACGAGGTTGTTCCAAGCTTAATTTAGAACCTAGGCTCACGCTTCCAAGCACAGAATCATACGATAGAAAATTATATTCAACAAACCTCGAAACATTTTTATCATTCTCCACATTTTGAATATCCAATAATAATATTGACTACAATAATACTTGACGTATCTTAATATCGTAGTCTTTTCTAAACACTTTTAATAATCGTGTGTACGAGTAAAAAGGAAAATTTACCGTGACTCTATACTTCGCGACTCAGTCAGCACGATCTGCCGAAGCTACAAGTAACCTAATACCATAATTTCTACCGGAGATCATTAGCTGCTCCACTTTAGAAGCCCTATGATCCCACCAGCCAATTCTCTGGCTCCGCTTTCATCTTTATTCGCGTCTTCTTTTAACGAAAACTCGTTGGGCTTCTCTTTTCAGCCGCGTTCATGAATAATAAATACGGTTTCAAAGGGTTCACGCGTGATCCGGGCTTAATGACGAAGTTACGAAGAGGGGCGGGGCTGATAGAGATCGCGTATTAATCTGAGAACTTGCTGGTTGGTCACACTTTCCGCGAACGTAAACAAAAGGAGAATTCCAGTTTGCGGCTTATCACGGCACCGGCGTGCCGGGATAAATATAAACAGTTTGTAATAATAGCGAGCTCGTGCCAGGCGAGCACGATGAATTCGTCGATGCTCTTAAGCTTGGTGTAGCCAGAGGATACGATTAAACGGGAGAGTAATTTAAATAGAATAACAGACCTGGATGCAAACGTTGCTATCATTCGAAGCTACGTGATTACCTCGATTTTTCGTACCGCATCGATACTCTCATCCTCGTGTTTCCCTCCTATTTTCACATTTGTACCGCGGCAATAAAATGTGAGGAATTTCAAACCGCTACATTGCGGGGTGATACGGTTAAATTGAAATGAAATTTTAAATTCGGTTAAATCGAAAGAGACTAAGTAACAATAAACATTTCAGGAAAAGAATTTTCTAGCTATCAAAATGTTTATAAAATATATCAAAATTTATTTTCTTTTTTTAGATGTGTCACACTAATTTATGTAATTTTATAATATTTTTATTATTTAGGAGGGTACAATTAGATGCTCGAATCGGTGAAAAATACATCTATTTCTAATTTCTGATATTTCTTTTCCTCTTTCCTCCGGTTTCACGTGCTTAAGGGTGGCATTATTGATCGAAAAATGGAGGAAGTAAGGCTCATGGAGCAGTATTTGACAAACGTACCATAAAGGGATCACATTCAATCAATATCCGTGACGTTGTGTGCACACAACGTTTGTATTTACTAAAGATGGATGGTGTGAACATCAGGAGAGAATCCCAGGGGATCCACTGGTTCAGATACAGGGATACAATGGTACTTGCGTGATCGTTTCCTCTACGGATTGCAGTGATGGAATACAATTCTCTCGGATAAGTGTAGTTTTATTGCGTTCAATTTGGAACTTCTGGCTTCCGTAATTGCATTATACTAGCCACGTACATTTTCTCATTGAATTAAACCTGTGAGAACGATGAATCTATATAAACACAACCAACAGGATGAGGCTATTAACGTCAATGAAAATTAGTATTTCGACAAACATACAAGGCACGTAACGTTATATGAATTTAGAAAGGGTAGTTTATAGCAGCAATATAGCTAAAACTTTCTAACGAAGCTTCAAACGACCTATGTTTATATAACATTTTTTTCTTACTTTTACCCATAGAACACGATCACAAAGTTTCACAAAGTTCGATCGGAGAAAATTTGGACACCCGGTATATACAACTTCTAACCCGAGTCTAACCGTTCCTTGCGTCTAAGGCGCGGCTCTTTTAGGTAGCTTTACTGACAGGTCCACTAGGAGACCCAAGATGAAACTCATCTATCTTTCCATTCACTTCTACCTTCCATAACCAATCGCCACAACTCATTCTGTTATTAGCGTATCACAATGGCTAATCAGACCTTTCAACTGCAAAAGAATCGAAGTACCGTCCTTGGAAAATTACTCCCGACAAAACTGCACACGACGAATTTCTCTACACGCCTATTCTACTCGCTATAGTGACATAAGTTCGTACGAGAGGTGTTCGTACGTGTGATTAAAAATTATTCAACCTATTTGTCCAAGTTCTGATTGTATCGGAAGAATCATGGGTGCGACTAGGTGGTCGGAATCCCAAAATGATGTCGGTGAATGCGACGACAGCCGGATAAAGCGGCGCGAGCCGCGTTTTGAGGGTTGTCTGTACAATTGCGGTTAATTACTAGCATATTCATGCACACGATACACGCTCCTTAGTCGGCGGGAACGTTGCGCACGACGTGCCTACTAATCCGCAGCGCAGATGCGACCGTAATTCGTTAGTTGCTCGGGACACGTCCATCGAATTAGCGCCGGGCTTAATTAAATCGTCCAGGTAAACAACTTCCCTTCACGCTGGACACGCAGTTCTGTCTTCGTCCAGCCGATATTCAGTCGATTTTTTTTTCATCCCTGAATGGATCTGAGGCTTCGCTCGAGTGCTGTGCTACAGGGTGGCGCAAAAGTCCCCGACACGTTTTACACGTCGCTGTGAAGCGAGTTGATGAATCGCGGATGAATGAATTATGGATGAACTGACAACTGCACTTGTTTATTGATACATGGTCCAGCGGAATAATTTTCTAGTTTTCAAAGGTAAATGATAAAGGCATTATCTTCCACCAAGCACTGTCGCAGTGTTTCGTTTTAAAAATTACATTGTACAAATATTTGCTATTGCGTCGCATTCCTGAAGCCTCACTATGAAATAAGCTCTTCAGCTTGCATAAAGCTGAACCTGTGGATCTCAGCACGATGATAAGACTTAAGGGGGTCTTCTAGTGTGACGGTTTCAAAAAATCAATTTTTATTTTTTTGCAAATATCGAAAGTACAACTCTTTAAGAGTGTACTCCTGACGTTTTATAGTTGTATTCAATAAAATAACGAAGTTATAGCTCGTTCAGTGTGACACATCAAGGGAGAATCTAAATTGCACTGAAAACTTCAAACGCGTTTTTCTCGGAACCATGTTTTCTGAAATGGTTGCCACGATCTGGCAAAAACTACTGAACCAATCGAACTCAAATTTTGCACATGTCTTCAGAACATGTGTGGCTATGGTCGGTAGTAGAATTATACGAAAATATATATTTTTCTGATTTTTAGAGCCTCTGACAGCCGAAAAACAGTCGAAAAAATCGAAACTTCGTATTCAAAGTGCTGCCATTTTTCAAATTTTCAATATTTTTCTTTTATTCTACTACCGACCATAGCGACGTGTATACTAAATAAGAATCAATTGGATTTTTTTATTTCTGATAAGCAGAACAGCTCAAATCATGGCAACCATGGACCTACTTTTTTTTTCATGCTCCTGTTTGACGTGTTCCACAGTGATGACGTGTAATGATTCTTCAAAGACAAGTAAATGCACAGGAATAAATCACATGTTAATAACTTTTACCGTACTTCTGTAATAAATTAGCAAAGAAGGCCTAAAACACGGCCGTCACACTGGAAGACCCCCTTAAAGATAAGAAATAAAGAAAATAATTAGAATTACAGCTTAAAGTAGTTTAAAATGCATACAACAATGTTCCAAGTGAAAAATTTCTTCACCACCTCGTACGTTTAAAAGAATTGACAAATTAAAAATTTCTTTTTTTCAGGAAATTATTGAGTAAAATATCAGAATTTTTTGGAGCATGTTAGGTAACATTTTCACTTTACTTTCACGCGTTACTTATTATTTATACTGGCAAAATGACGGATGAATACAATATTGTGTATCATGTCTTGCAGGACCTTCTTTCTTTTCTCCTTCAAAATATTTCTACGCGATTAATTCGTCGTCACAAGAGCGCACAAGAGTATCTATCACGCGCGCCACACTCTTCGAATAATTTTGAAAACGTACCGGCATCAGGGAACGCTCTTTTTCACTTCGCGAACAAGCAAAAATCTCCGTCGCAGTGGCTAAAAGCATACAAACCATTTTGCACGAATCTTTTTATCTGGCACGCTAACAGCCGAGGGAAGATACGTACACCGAGGAGAAAGGAAAAATGGCAGAGTAGGGGATATTTTTCCTTGTACGTCCGCGACAAAGTATCATCCCCATAAAAATCGCCGGCTGGCCGAGATAAAACCGACACTCGCGAGAAATATTTGTCAGTCTATCGGTTTGATCGTTCCCCGGGATCGGACCGCAGAATTTTTTTTTCCTTTCTTTTTTTTTTTTGGTTGTTGTTGTCGCGCGTTCTTTTTCTCTCTCTCTCTTTTTTGCTATATGCAAAATAACCCGTCCAGCATATTCGCCGGGGCGCGTTACACGCCGCGTCTGTTCAATTGGCCCCGCTCGTGTAGCGAGTTTTAAAAAACGATCGACGTTCCACCGACACCTGTCAGACAGAAAATAACTCTTGTCATCGTCGCGATCGACAGGGCTAGCGGGCTAACTGCGAAATTGTCGCGCTGCACGCGGACAACATCAAAGCTGCGATCCTCTCCCCCCCTTTTCGACGAGTATTTCTTTGA
>NW_017100132.1:314966-322664 GCF_001263275.1 Habropoda laboriosa | reverse complement strand
TTAACATTTCACCTCACTGTATTGCGTTTAACTGAAATTGATAGCAACGAAACAAGGATAAATGCAGAAATCGAACAGCAAATATTACATTTACAAATTTAATATTGCATTTTTTATTTCGTTTCACAGTTCCACTTTTTTTATATTATTTATTTCTGTGAATCTGCGGGATAGTTCCAGCAGATCAGCAAAAGGAAAGATTACTAATTTTTCAGAACGCAACATTCAGAATTGCTATCTATTGTTCTTTTTTTTTTTTTTTATCACTTTCTTGCATGAATTCGCGAGATAGCTCGAGAAAGCTGTTGAAAGGGAATACGCGAAGCATCAGGAACGTATCAGACGCGAAATTCCGTAGGACGCGTAAATCGGCCTCGTAAAAGTCCCTGACGCAGAAATTTTGTATCTGACCGTTATTCAATTATCTGATTTCCCTTTAAGACACCTACGCCCGGCTCGTTCGCAGTTTAACGGCTCACGATATCGATTCCACGGGCCCCTTTTACCCGCTGCTTGCTCATCGTCGGACGCAGAATCGTAAAACCGGTCATATCGAGCGTCGTAAAAGCCATCGAGGCTTCGGCTCTGAAAGGGGGCAATTACAGTCGCCGCGAAAATGAAAGTAAAAGGGAGGCAGCAACGACTCGGGAAAAATTCTTTCCACCTTTCATCTTTGCTCTTCATTACCCGGGTGTCTCTATTACCGCCTACCTCTTTTTACGTAACGCGGAAATGTACGAATAAATATAATAAAAGGAGAGAGGTCATCGTTGGATATTTCTGTATCGACCGTTTTAATACCGTCGTGTGTGATAAAGGAAAAAGTCGAGCCTTTTTCATTGGCGAAGTACAGGTTATATTGATATTAAATTTCTTACCAAGTTTTTGCGTTTATTTGGAATTGTTGTTGGATTGGTTAGTATTACGTTTGAGTTAATTTTGACACTTTGCTTTGCGATTTTTTTAATTAGCATTTGCAAAAGTTACGGTGCTACACATAATTTGTGTTTAGTAAGTTTTGAGTGTAAATTGAAGTTTTCTGAATTCAGGTTCGTTATTGTACAAATGTAATTCTTCAATTTTAATATTTTGATTGTAATCTGCACCTCGAGTGTGACAAGTTATTGTAAGGCAAGAGGTTAACTTAACCTAATTTTGCATTCTAAACATTTATGTGTTCATTTGTAAATTAGTTACAAAATCAATACTGTGTGAATTGTTTCACACAATCACCACTCTAAATTCATCAATTAAAAGTAGCTTTTTCCCCTTTGTTTTTTTAAGAAGAATCATGAGAACAGGAAAGTTCAACTTAACAAAATCAGCTTTTTCCTGAAAACTCCTGTATTCGTTGAAATAACTAGCGATTCCCAATTTGTCGTCTAAAGTAAAGATTGTTAAACATCATGTGAAACGAAAATTCCACAAAATCACCACCCTCGATCCGCCAGTGAAACAGGTTCTTCACTCTCGATCCCTCTTTCGCCAAGAATCAAAGTAGCAGAAAAGAGAATCTAGAAAAACGAAGAGACACTTTTAACCAATCCTCGAAGCAACAAAAAAGCCAGCCAAGAAGACAGAATCACCTGTGCGCTCGTACCTGTACGCACAGGCATACCTAACAGTCTACGTTTCTTAATCACTGTCTCTAATCGGTCGGAGCCGGGCTCATCAATCTCTTCGCGCCGCGTCAAAGAGACTGGAAGTTGTATAGTTAATGAGGCCGAAGCGTAACGCTCGCGGGCCCGCCGGCAGCCCTCGCGGCGCCCTTTCAAAACGGCTGGGTGCCTTGTTAATTATTCGACGTTTGCTTTAGTTTAGACCGCGTAATCCGCGCATTATTCAACAAAGAGGCAGAACAAGATAGAGACAGATATAGATCGATGGATACAGCGAGAGAGAGAGAAATAGACATATAGAGAAAGAGAGAGAGAGGGAGAGAAATAGATATATAGATAAAGAGAGAGGGAGAGAGAAATAGATTGATAGAGAAAGAGAGAGAGGGAGAGAAATAGATTGATAGAGAAAGAGAGAGAGGGAGAGAAATAGATAGATAGAGAAAGAGAGAGAGAGGGAGAGAAATAGATTGATAGAGAAAGAGAGAGAAAGAGAGAAATAAATAGAGAAATAAAGACAGAGAGAGAGAGAGAGAGACAAATAGAGAAATAAAGACAGAGAGAGAAAGAAATACAGTGAGAGGGGGAGAGAGAGAGGGAGAGAAAGAAATAGAGAGAAACAAATAGAGAAATAAAGACAGAGAGAGAGAGAGAGAGAGAGAGAGAGAGAAATAAAGACAGAGAGAGAGAGAGAAATAGAGAGAGTGTGTGTGTGTGTGTCTGAGAGAGAGAAATAGAGAGAGATGGAGAGGGAGGGATAGAGTTGCGCATCCGCGACCAGGTTATCAATAACATATGACGCGGAGCCCACGGCCGATTTGAAATTACACGTTTAACGAGGCTTAAATATTGCACGCGTACATATGTCGTAACGCCATGCTCGCTAATCCGTCCGCTGGATTTACGTTCGACCAGAGAACGTCCTCCTCCCTTCGCCCCTGTTGGCGACGATCGATCACATTATATCGAATAAACCAGCTTCCTCTCTCCTCCATACATCGTGCTTTGCTGATTACATTACGTCGAACGAACGCAGATCTGTCCGCGGGCATTGTTATTTCGCGTGTGAATCCCTGTCATCGCCAGATACACGATCATGCTCGACCTGTTGGAAAAATCTGACTCTGCGCTCCTATTGCCACGATAGGTTCTGAATCTTTTTGGACAGTCTGTCTAAGGCACCGTTTATCATCTGATAGTAATTAACGAAAAAATTCGCCAACAGCGAGCAAGCCTGACGTTTGTCCAATGATAAGTTTGTAGCGAAAATGTCGGGTTTTTTTTCTGAGTTTCCGTAGGAAACTCAGCACTCTGAGCACAAAATGGACCACTTGGGCACGCACGAACATCGATCGCAATTGGAATAACGTCGTCTTCTCGTATGAAGCTTCCGTTTGGACACAGTCTACAGCAGGCACGGGCAACCTTTCCTACTTTGGGGGCCAAATTATCATTCTGTCTCCGAGTCAAGGGCCGGGCCAAATTATTAAATAAAGGAAATTAATATTAAACGAAGTAAAACAAGTTGCTACTTCATAATTCATTTATTTATAATACAATGATTTGATATAAAGCTCGACGTAACAGTTTAATGTGAAGATTGAAAACAAACTTCGCTGAAATAGATCAGACCCGGAGGTTGCCCATATGTGGTCTACAGTTTGCCACGTCTGGTCTTCACCCATCAATAGATTGGTCCAAAGAACACTTAAGCATTTAGTAAAGGTGCATGTTTGGAGCTGCTTCTTCAAACGAGGATTTGGAACATTATCCGTCTTCATGAGCAATTTAAACGCAGAGAGAATGGTGAAAATTCGTGAAAAGGCTCGTTTGCCTTCAGCAGAAAAATGGTTTAGAAGAAGAAATGGAAATTGGATCTTGCAGGAGGACGATGATCCCAAACGGAGAAGTCGCCTCTGCACACAACGGAGAGCAGAAAATGACGTTAATGTATTAGATTGGCCATCCCAGTCGCCAGACGCGAACCTAATTGAAAGTGTTTCGGTATACGTGAAGCTTCGAGGGAAACGTGTGTGGAGTACAAAACAATTAACACGACAGGTTCGGTTAATGTGGAGGTCCATACCTCCAGAAATACTCTGCATTGAGTCGTTTGCCTGTAACAATAGAATTACGTCACAACTTCCAATTTATACTTTTAAGAATTCTTCATTTTCCCTTTTGCTATTTTTCGTCCTTGTTGCTTTTCTTATATTTCATTGGCATTTAATAAACGTACGTTATAGAAAAACGAAAGAAGAAAGGAACGGTTGGGCGAAAAATTAAGGGTTCGAATACTGAAATTTTCTTTTTCTCGAGAATTTGAAACGTTTCCCCTACCTTCCTGTATAATGCCGTTTTGAAAATTGGAATTTCTGCTGGTTGGAGTGCAGGCGACCCCCTTTGAAGATCGCCGAGGTACAGGCACGACTAATTTTCGAGGGAAGACGTCGCTCCAGGCGTTCAATTATCGAGGCTTTCTTCGACAGCACAGGGCATTGGTGATCAGAGGATCAACGCGTACATGCGTTCCTAATTATCAGTTTTGCGATGCTGTGTTTTGTCGAAGTTGCGTGAAGGATCTAGCGAAGGAATTGATATTTGTTAATTAGACAGTTAGCGTGGATGTTTTTTGAAGTATTGAGATTTCTCGTGCACCGTTGCAATTCCATAAATGAAAGAAAGTTTAATTATTAAATACACGAGTATATAAATATACCTACCTACTTTAATTTGTGGACATATTTCTGGAAGAGTTATTTTGTTTCAGTAATTTATTCAATAAACATCCTCTATGATAAAGTGTATTTTGTACATCTGGTTTGATAGATGTTGATTGCTTAGATCATGTTTATTAAATCTTGGAAGTACTTTAACCTGGTTGCGAGAGTATGAAACAAGGAAGCTTCGCGAATTTCTTTCGAGAAACTTGGTGATGTTTTATGTTTGAAACTTTTTTAAAGAAGGTTTGCAACTTTTTATTTAAGAAAGATCTTCGTAAGAAGGTTCTAAGTTACGGCAACCATCTTTCTGATCCGAATCAAAATTTTAGAACTGCTTCTTATTTATGGAATTTTCTTCACGATATTTGCAACGGTGTGTCTATTGTAAAATTAACGAAATGAATGTTTTTGGAATTACAGGTTCTAAAACTAATGCTGCCATTTTGTTATTTTTCAATTGAACAAAAATATCCTGTGTCAACTAATAGACAATTCAGTTTGATTTAAAATTTCATCGATACATCTCGTGTCTTGCTCTCGATCTCAACATTTTCTCTGGAAAAGAATTCCTGTCTATTGTATATACAGGGTGTCCGAATTTTTTACGATCAAACTTTGTCAAACTTTGCCACCGTGTTCTATGGGTATAAGTAAGAAAAAAATGTTATATAAACATAGATCGTTTGAAGCTTCGTTAAAAAGTTTTAACAATATGTAATACGAAATAGGAAGGAAATGGTAATGGATGTGCGGTTACGATACAGAACAGCTATAAATCAGCCATATGAACATCTAGTCTGTTAATGCGAGCTGTGTTTACGATCTGAGGTTGTTGAAAATGTTGAATGTAACTTCTGCCAGCGCCATTCTTGTCTTGTATCATAGCAACGGCAAGCTCGTTACCATTTCCTTTCTATTTCATATTTTACTTATAACTTTTTAACGAAGCTTCGAACGACCGACATTCATATAACATTTCTTTCTTACCTATGCCCATAGGACACACTGACAAAATTTGATCGGAAAAAATTGAGACACCCTGTATATCCCTCTACCATTGCCGAAGAATTGCTTTCAAAACAAGGCTATCGTTAGTTTACTTTTCAAACTAAATTCTCAAAGAAACGGCACTTTTCGGACAGACCATGGTAGTCCAACCCCTTAATTAAGCAACGCCGTTCTCGTTCCCGAGCAATAAGGTTGAAATTGCTGCAGGTCCGTCTGACGCTTCTCGTCGAATCTTGGATTTCGCCCGGCGAATTTCACCCCTAGTGTCGTTTTCGCCTCCGGTTCCGCGAGAATACTGTTACAAGGCATCATTCACGAACGAGAAACAATTTTCCACGGACAAAGGGATCCTCCGCGCTCGCAAGTGTCGCCATTACGGTGCATCTCGATACGTGTCACACGTTATTTCGTTCATCGCGAATTCACGACGACTCGCGCGTGTCGCGTTCAGACGCCATTGTTTCTAACGAACGCGATGGAATTTCGTTACAACTTTCGTGGGCCACGTACCAACCCGCGCGATTTTATTAGTCGCAATTAAAATGGCGGACGCCGCGCGCACGCCACGAGCGAGTTTTGATGAGCGGATCGATTGATGAGCACCGACTGACGTTTCGACGCGCTGTTTGCTAAATTGCGCGCACGTTTTTGAAATTAGATGAGGCTCTGCTTGTGCGGCTCTGAATGGTGGATTAAAGTGGCGTGAAATGCATTGGCGGATGTTGCACCGTGTTGCACCGGGGAAGTTGGACTAGCGCGGAGTTTGTTTGAAGATTTAGGAAGGTAGTTAATTTCATTCTTTTTCACTTTGTGTTAGGCTGTGCCACGTGATATTGCCGTGTTTTGCAGTAGTTATCTTTGTTTAAGCAAAATATTGTACCGCTAGTAGCGATGGCTTTTTCCCAACGGTGTATAAAGTGATATATTCGATTTTTTAAAAAATTTGAGTTTTCTCTAATTTTAAAAATTCTTAATATATTTCGGCATGATTCAACTGCACAATGGCCTAATTTAAACTCATATAGGAAAAGTGTTGTGTGTTCCTCTAGAGATGTCATATAAACATTTAATCAACCAGGGAAAGCAATTAAATAATGAAAAGGAACAGAGAAATGATTAATCCTGAAATATTAACATTTCTTTCTTGTGACACTTTGCCAACTTTACTACCATTAGAATTGTAAAAATTGTTTATTTTTCAAAAATTCCAAAAAACTCACAGTATATATGGAAAAAATATCTTTCAGCAGAAGAACGTTAAAAATTTCCCAATTTAAAGAATATTTTCTCCCAACGAGAGAACGTTAAGAATTTTCTAATTTATTTAACCGTAAAGCACCGTGCAAAGCTGCTCCATGAAGAAATTCAAAAGGAAAATTTCCATTCAACTTCATAACTTCCCGTATTAAACTGTTCGAAAAAAATTAATTCAACTGAGAATTCTTCCGAACGGAAAGTTGAGCGTAACGTTTTTCCAGCTATTCATAGTCGCTTAGCTAATATCATTTCCTGTTATCTTTTATTACACTCGCATTTCATTTATCCTCTCTTTGCAAACGACCTCTGCATTCCGTTGCATTCGATAAAGGCGCCTGTGTTTAGCGGATGGTCCAGATTCAAGACCTCGTTCCCACCACGCAGCCATAAATAATGTGCCGGTACACCCTTGAAATAGCAAACGTCCTCAGTCGTCATCGAACTTTCATGGGCGTCGCGAGTCTCGCGAGTGTCTGATCGTTTTTGTTTTCGTCCCCGTGTCGTGTGTGCTTGCACGTGTACACCGTCTGTTTGAAATAATGGAGAAGGCGAGAAATAGCGAGACAAAAAGGTACGTATAAATAGAAATGAAGTAATATTCTGTTCGGAAAATTTATCGCGAAAAGTTTTAAGCTGAATTCCAGCCATTTTCGCAACGTTTCGAATCTGTCAAAGATTTACTTAATATTAAGATTATTAATCTTTAAGATTTAGACGCAGTTTGAAGTAATTAATATTTCACGCGAAGAGCTTTTGATATTTTGAAGTGCGAGTGAGTCTCGAAATAGTTTGAAATTTTCAAAATACTTGATTTCTGCATTAGTTCGTTATTAGTGGAAATGTGACTGGATTTGAGATCAGTTTATAATTAATATTAGCTAATTACTGTTATAATTAATATCAGATGATTTTAGTTAACTCATGGCAAGTAATTTGTAGAACAATTCGACACAAACCTCCGTGATTATTAATATTAATATGTTACTTTTACTAGCAAATAATTAATACTAATTTATTTATTCTTCGAATGATAAATAATTCAATTAATACTCTATTAAATAATAATTTCTTTATTTGCTCTTGCTATGCATAAG
>NW_017100132.1:308448-314870 GCF_001263275.1 Habropoda laboriosa | reverse complement strand
AAAATATTTCGTTTTACTCAAATTAACCCTTTAACCTATAACAACGTGTCAGACCCGTGGCAGAAATTTTAGACAAGATATGAGAAAAATAGTTACATTGATGAGAAAAATTAATCGTAGTCCTAACTTTCGTTTTAATCTGTAAGACTCAGGATTGCTAAATATTATTAATCTGCAACAAATTAGCTTTCGTTACCTGATAGAGTAGTAAAACATTAAATGGCTGACGCTTAGATGCATAGTCAGAAAAGAAATCATAGGTTAATTAACAAATTAATTTACTAAATTAATTTATCCTTCATAAAAAATTGAACATTAATTACAAAATAAAACCTAACCTAAAATTTCCAATAGCAACTAGCGTACAAATTAACCCCAAACAAGGAATATAACATAAAAATGTTATTGAAAATTAAATTAACTAAGTTAACAATTTAATTTACTAAATTAATTTCTCCTTCACAAAAAATTGAACATTAAATACAAAATAAAACCTAACCTAAAATTTCCAATAGCAACTAGCGTACAAATTAACCCCAAACAAGGAATATAACATAAAAATGTTATTGAAAATTAAATTAACTAAGTTAACAATTTAATTTACTAAATTAATTTCTCCTTCACAAAAAATTGAACATTAAATACAAAATAATACCTAACCCAAAATTTTCAATAGCAACTAGCGTATAAATTAACCCCAAACAAGGAATATAACATAAAAATGTTATTGAAAATTAAATTAACTAAGTTAACAAATTAATATACTAAATTAATTTCTCCTTCACAAAAAATTGAACATTAAATACAAAATAAAACCTAACCCAAAATTTTCAATAGCAACTAGCGTATAAATTCACCCAAAATTTTCAATAGCAACTAGCGTATAAATTCACCCCAAACAAGGAATATAAGATAAAAATGTTATTTAAAATTAAATTAACTGAATTGACATATTAATTTATTAAATTAATTTCTCCTTCACAAAAAATTGAACATTAAATACAAAATAAAACCTAACCCAAAATTTTCAATAGCAACTAGCGTATAAATTCACCCCAAACAAGGAATATAAGATAAAAATGTTATTTAAAATTAAATTAACTGAATTGACATATTAATTTATTAAATTAATTTCTCCTTCACAAAAAATTGAACATTAAATACAAAATAAAACCTAACCCAAAATTTTCAATAGCAACTAGCGTATAAATTCACCCCAAACAAGGAATATAAGATAAAAATGTTATTTAAAATTAAATTAACTGAATTGACATATTAATTTATTAAATTAATTTCTCCTTCACAAAAAATTGAACATTAAATACAAAATAAAACCTAACCCAAAATTTTCAATAGCAACTAGCGTATAAATTCACCCCAAACAAGGAATATAAGATAAAAATGTTATTTAAAATTAAATTAACTGAATTGACATATTAATTTATTAAATTAATTTCTCCTTCACAAAAAATTGAACATTAAATACAAAATAAAACCTAACCCAAAATTTTCAATAGCAACTAGCGTATAAATTCACCCCAAACAAGGAATATAAGATAAAAATGTTATTTAAAATTAAATTAACTGAATTGACATATTAATTTATTAAATTAATTTCTCCTTCACAAAAAATTGAACATTAAATACAAAATAAAACCTAACCCAAAATTTTCAATAGCAACTAGCGTATAAATTCACCCCAAACAAGGAATATAAGATAAAAATGTTATTTAAAATTAAATTAACTGAATTGACATATTAATTTATTAAATTAATTTCTCCTTCACAAAAAATTGAACATTAAATACAAAATAAAACCTAACCCAAAATTTTCAATAGCAACTAGCGTATAAATTCACCCCAAACAAGGAATATAAGATAAAAATGTTATTTAAAATTAAATTAACTGAATTGACATATTAATTTATTAAATTAATTTCTCCTTCACAAAAAATTGAACATTAAATACAAAATAAAACCTAACCCAAAATTTTCAATAGCAACTAGCGTATAAATTCACCCCAAACAAGGAATATAAGATAAAAATGTTATTTAAAATTAAATTAACTGAATTGACATATTAATTTATTAAATTAATTTCTCCTTCACAAAAAATTGAACATTAAATACAAAATAAAACCTAACCCAAAATTTTCAATAGCAACTAGCGTATAAATTCACCCCAAACAAGGAATATAAGATAAAAATGTTATTTAAAATTAAATTAACTGAATTGACATATTAATTTATTAAATTAATTTCTCCTTCACAAAAAATTGAACATTAAATACAAAATAAAACCTAACCCAAAATTTTCAATAGCAACTAGCGTATAAATTCACCCCAAACAAGGAATATAAGATAAAAATGTTATTTAAAATTAAATTAACTGAATTGACATATTAATTTATTAAATTAATTTCTCCTTCACAAAAAATTGAACATTAAATACAAAATAAAACCTAACCCAAAATTTTCAATAGCAACTAGCGTATAAATTCACCCCAAACAAGGAATATAAGATAAAAATGTTATTTAAAATTAAATTAACTGAATTGACATATTAATTTATTAAATTAATTTCTCCTTCACAAAAAATTGAACATTAAATACAAAATAAAACCTAACCCAAAATTTTCAATAGCAACTAGCGTATAAATTCACCCCAAACAAGGAATATAAGATAAAAATGTTATTTAAAATTAAATTAACTGAATTGACATATTAATTTATTAAATTAATTTCTCCTTCACAAAAAATTGAACATTAAATACAAAATAAAACCTAACCCAAAATTTTCAATAGCAACTAGCGTATAAATTCACCCCAAACAAGGAATATAAGATAAAAATGTTATTTAAAATTAAATTAACTGAATTGACATATTAATTTATTAAATTAATTTCTCCTTCACAAAAAATTGAACATTAAATACAAAATAAAACCTAACCCAAAATTTTCAATAGCAACTAGCGTATAAATTCACCCCAAACAAGGAATATAAGATAAAAATGTTATTTAAAATTAAATTAACTGAATTGACATATTAATTTATTAAATTAATTTCTCCTTCACAAAAAATTGAACATTAAATACAAAATAAAACCTAACCCAAAATTTTCAATAGCAACTAGCGTATAAATTCACCCCAAACAAGGAATATAAGATAAAAATGTTATTTAAAATTAAATTAACTGAATTGACATATTAATTTATTAAATTAATTTCTCCTTCACAAAAAATTGAACATTAAATACAAAATAAAACCTAACCCAAAATTTTCAATAGCAACTAGCGTATAAATTCACCCCAAACAAGGAATATAAGATAAAAATGTTATTTAAAATTAAATTAACTGAATTGACATATTAATTTATTAAATTAATTTCTCCTTCACAAAAAATTGAACATTAAATACAAAATAAAACCTAACCCAAAATTTTCAATAGCAACTAGCGTATAAATTCACCCCAAACAAGGAATATAAGATAAAAATGTTATTTAAAATTAAATTAACTGAATTGACATATTAATTTATTAAATTAATTTCTCCTTCACAAAAAATTGAACATTAAATACAAAATAAAACCTAACCCAAAATTTTCAATAGCAACTAGCGTATAAATTCACCCCAAACAAGGAATATAAGATAAAAATGTTATTTAAAATTAAATTAACTGAATTGACATATTAATTTATTAAATTAATTTCTCCTTCACAAAAAATTGAACATTAAATACAAAATAAAACCTAACCCAAAATTTTCAATAGCAACTAGCGTATAAATTCACCCCAAACAAGGAATATAAGATAAAAATGTTATTTAAAATTAAATTAACTGAATTGACATATTAATTTATTAAATTAATTTCTCCTTCACAAAAAATTGAACATTAAATACAAAATAAAACCTAACCCAAAATTTTCAATAGCAACTAGCGTATAAATTCACCCCAAACAAGGAATATAAGATAAAAATGTTATTTAAAATTAAATTAACTGAATTGACATATTAATTTATTAAATTAATTTCTCCTTCACAAAAAATTGAACATTAAATACAAAATAAAACCTAACCCAAAATTTTCAATAGCAACTAGCGTATAAATTCACCCCAAACAAGGAATATAAGATAAAAATGTTATTTAAAATTAAATTAACTGAATTGACATATTAATTTATTAAATTAATTTCTCCTTCACAAAAAATTGAACATTAAATACAAAATAAAACCTAACCCAAAATTTTCAATAGCAACTAGCGTATAAATTCACCCCAAACAAGGAATATAAGATAAAAATGTTATTTAAAATTAAATTAACTGAATTGACATATTAATTTATTAAATTAATTTCTCCTTCACAAAAAATTGAACATTAAATACAAAATAAAACCTAACCCAAAATTTTCAATAGCAACTAGCGTATAAATTCACCCCAAACAAGGAATATAAGATAAAAATGTTATTTAAAATTAAATTAACTGAATTGACATATTAATTTATTAAATTAATTTCTCCTTCACAAAAAATTGAACATTAAATACAAAATAAAACCTAACCCAAAATTTTCAATAGCAACTAGCGTATAAATTCACCCCAAACAAGGAATATAAGATAAAAATGTTATTTAAAATTAAATTAACTGAATTGACATATTAATTTATTAAATTAATTTCTCCTTCACAAAAAATTGAACATTAAATACAAAATAAAACCTAACCCAAAATTTTCAATAGCAACTAGCGTATAAATTCACCCCAAACAAGGAATATAAGATAAAAATGTTATTTAAAATTAAATTAACTGAATTGACATATTAATTTATTAAATTAATTTCTCCTTCACAAAAAATTGAACATTAAATACAAAATAAAACCTAACCCAAAATTTTCAATAGCAACTAGCGTATAAATTCACCCCAAACAAGGAATATAAGATAAAAATGTTATTTAAAATTAAATTAACTGAATTGACATATTAATTTATTAAATTAATTTCTCCTTCACAAAAAATTGAACATTAAATACAAAATAAAACCTAACCCAAAATTTTCAATAGCAACTAGCGTATAAATTCACCCCAAACAAGGAATATAAGATAAAAATGTTATTTAAAATTAAATTAACTGAATTGACATATTAATTTATTAAATTAATTTCTCCTTCACAAAAAATTGAACATTAAATACAAAATAAAACCTAACCCAAAATTTTCAATAGCAACTAGCGTATAAATTCACCCCAAACAAGGAATATAAGATAAAAATGTTATTTAAAATTAAATTAACTGAATTGACATATTAATTTATTAAATTAATTTCTCCTTCACAAAAAATTGAACATTAAATACAAAATAAAACCTAACCCAAAATTTTCAATAGCAACTAGCGTATAAATTCACCCCAAACAAGGAATATAAGATAAAAATGTTATTTAAAATTAAATTAACTGAATTGACATATTAATTTATTAAATTAATTTCTCCTTCACAAAAAATTGAACATTAAATACAAAATAAAACCTAACCCAAAATTTTCAATAGCAACTAGCGTATAAATTCACCCCAAACAAGGAATATAAGATAAAAATGTTATTTAAAATTAAATTAACTGAATTGACATATTAATTTATTAAATTAATTTCTCCTTCACAAAAAATTGAACATTAAATACAAAATAAAACCTAACCCAAAATTTTCAATAGCAACTAGCGTATAAATTCACCCCAAACAAGGAATATAAGATAAAAATGTTATTTAAAATTAAATTAACTGAATTGACATATTAATTTATTAAATTAATTTCTCCTTCACAAAAAATTGAACATTAAATACAAAATAAAACCTAACCCAAAATTTTCAATAGCAACTAGCGTATAAATTCACCCCAAACAAGGAATATAAGATAAAAATGTTATTTAAAATTAAATTAACTGAATTGACATATTAATTTATTAAATTAATTTCTCCTTCACAAAAAATTGAACATTAAATACTAAATATAACTTAAGCATGATCTTAAAATTTGCAATGTCAACTAGCTTACAAATTAACCCCAAACAAGGAATATAAGATAAAAATGTTATTTAAAATTAAATTAACTGAATTGACATATTAATTTATTAAATTAATTTCTCCTTCACAAAAAATTGAACATTAAATACTAAATATAATTTAAGCATGAACTTAAAATTTGCAATGTCAACTAGCTTACAAATTAACCCCAAACGAGGAATATAACGTAAAATAAAAATGTTACTTAAAATTAAATCAACTAAGTTCACAAATTAATTTATTAAATTAATTTCTTCTTCACAAAAGATTGAACATTAAATACAAAATAAAACCTAACCTAACCTAAAATTTCCAATAACAACTAGCGTACAAATTAACCCGAAACAAGGAATACAACATAAAATATCTT
>NW_017100132.1:306850-308385 GCF_001263275.1 Habropoda laboriosa | reverse complement strand
TAACATCCAGCAGCAACAAGTGCTTGAAACGTACATTCTCAAAATTTCCCCGTATTAACAAAATAAATTCCCGGCGACTAGTTAAACCGCTTTTAAACAAACGAATCCTCCCCGGTTAGTTTGAGCAGTGCGCTCGTTTAGAGGCATTTGCGTCCGCCAATTTATTCCTCTTCGCATTAGAAGTCGGTTGGAATAAAGTGAAATAAAGCGACAACGTTTCTGTGTACACGGGCAGAAACTAGGCGAGTCGGTGTTTATCATCGGTTCTCTCTTTTTATTAGCGCGAAGAGGGAATTTTTTTGCCGCTTAAGCAACGAGTTTCTTGCTCGGGGGACTTCCTTCCGAGGAGCTTCCGGCGCAATATCGAGGCTGACCCAGCGTCAAAAACTGGCTTATGGGTGGAGGAAAGGGGGGCGAAATCAACGGCGGCGGCCACGAAATTGGGCGAAACCGAGTTTCTTAAAAATCTCCGGGTCTCCATCGTGAATTAGCGTTTTTAATGAAAATTACCCGCGCAAGAAGTTGAAACACAGGGCTCGACGTGGGACATTCCGCGAATTAAAGCCAGCTGAGGAGGTTTTATTTCTCGGCCATTTATATAATTAAATTGCGAATTGTCGTTGCTGGCTGTTCCTTAGCGAGTTACTCTCCCGCCGTGTCTTAGTTTCGTTTACCCGGGACGGGAATTACCGTACGAAATTACAATATTAAGGAAATATTTCAGTTTGATTTACGGGCGAATTTAATCGCTGCTCCTTGCGCGATATTATTGTCATAATTAATTATCTCTCTTCGCTTTGATCGTCGCATAGCTTGAGTTGCGTTTAATCATTCTTGTTAGTGTTGGTATGTCTTCTTGCAGAGTTTTTTCTTTGAGATTAGAAAGGGTTGACGAAATGCTCGTTTATTATTTTCTTTGAAATGTATAATTTCGTGGATTGTATAATTCATTTCTTTTCTATTGTTACATTCTATTCTTAGTTTTCACAATTTAATACAATTTGTGTTAATATTTGTTTTTTGGAAGTTTTAAATTTCTCCTTCTCATAATTCTATTATTACAAGGATTAACACAGACATTAGTATCTACAATATACATATATCCGAATTTAAAAATCTTCAAAATTGTAGTACAAATTCTATTGTTCCAGTGAATAAATTTAGAAAAATTAAATGAAAAATGAAGTCCTGTCGTCGATACAATTTTTAACATTTTCAATCTGACTACATTTCTCGTTAACTTTAAAAATGAGTCTTGATTAAAACAGGTTGTACTAAAAGCACATCTCAAATTCGTGTATTTTCTTTTCATTTCAGAAGCAACCAATGAGCGTCGACCTCACCGGAACGCGATCCCGAACCGCAAGCATGTTCTCCCGGTCAAGCGACTAACCATCGTGAAAAAAGACGTGAGTACTTACACGTAATTCCCTTCAATTTTCTTCAATGACAACACGAACCGGGAAATTCTTCAAATTAATTCCCCGCGAATTCGTTATTCGTTCCTTGCAAAACGAATATTTTTTTTTTTTTTT
>NW_017100132.1:292182-306706 GCF_001263275.1 Habropoda laboriosa | reverse complement strand
TTGTTCAGCCCCGTTTTTTTTTTTTTGCGTGCCACAGATCGCGATAAACAAAGAACACGGGAAAGAGAAAATTTTATGGACCTTTTGTATTCGTACAATAAGCGACACGAGACGAAAATAAAAAAGAGAACGTCGTTTTTATAAATATTTCAACAACTTTCTGCACACACTTCGTTAAATATTAATTATTATGTCGTGTAATATGAAATTGTTGAATTTCGTTGAAAAATGGTGAAAAGTTGAAAATCGATTTTTCGACACTTTCAGACTCTACTACTGACCTCTGGTTAACACGAAGAAATTTGGAATTTTTCACTATTCGAGTGATGACTTAGGCGATCAAATTTGCGAACGATTGGAAATTTGACGTTTCATATTGAGCAACGTAACGACACGAGAAGTTGGCTTATTTTTCTATTTTCGAGGGGGTTAGGTTCGGTATTTCCGGAGCACACTATAGATGGGCGCAGCGAGTTTAAAAACGTGACGTCGCGGCGCGGCGCGGCGTCGCAAATGTATTCCACGCAGCGATTTCGTTTTCGCTGGCCGTGTCTACAAAGTCGCGGCATCACGGAACGTAAATTCTGTCGCGCGATTATCTACATAATGGGCGAGCGTCGCGCGCGTACAGAAAATTTATCGTCCGACTTCCCGATGAAAATTCATATCTTTCCCGCTTGTGAAATTCTCCCGGACCAGAGGGACCGGTCTGTTCTACCCTCACGTCCCTGAATTCTACACTTTAGTTGGTATTTTTTTAGGCACGTTGCACTGTAAATCGTCACACTGGGCCATTCTCTTCAATTTTTCTTCGTATTTGGGCATGAGCAATTTTTGTAGTTTAATAATTGACAGATTTGAGCGAAGTAGGAAAAATTTAACTTATTGAAAGTTTCTGTACCATTTGTAATAGTATAAAAAAATGTAGGTTTTGATACTTTAGAACGTAGCAGTATATTTTTGTAGTATAATGTACAGTGTTACGAAGAAATTCGAAAGTTTGTAGCATATTTGTAGATTCATAGAGAAATGGACAATTTTTTTAGTTTAATAATTAATTTATTTCAGTGAAAGGAGGAAGAATGAAGAATGTTCGAAGCTTTAGTACCATTTAGTACAAAAAATGTAGATTTTGTTGCTTTAGAACGTGTTGGTGTATTTTTTTAGTATTGCATAATAGTATTGTGGAGAAATTAGAAGGATTGTAACGTGCTTCTAGATTGTGCGCTTTCTTGGTGTACTGAATAATTCAATTATTTCATTTCGGTGTTTCAATTTTTCATACTTTAAATCCATTGTTAATGAAAATTATCCCTTTTGTCGCAATATTATAATCTATCAAAAGGTGAAATGCACAAAAGGCAGACAAATTATTCTTCCACCGCAATTCATTAAATACCATCAATATCCAAAATTAATTCTGCAGTTTCATCAATCGCAATTTTTCAATTAAAGACACGAGGATGAAACCGTAGTAAAGACCAAACAGCACATTTTACAGGAGAAACAGAGAGCCAGAAAATATTAATGTTAATTGAAAAAATGTAACTTTTACAGGAAAAGTAGTTTAAAATTTGCATTTAACTAATAATTTAACAATAATTGTATAATCTGCTCTCCCCTCCGATATGAAACTAACGAAGGTAGAAATACTGTTAGAAATTTTATAAAAATTCACGTTTTGTCACTATTGAGGATCTTTAGTTAGCGAATAAAGATCGACTCAATCGACTGCAGAGAAAAAAAAACGTTTATTGATAGAAATGAAAACCCGAGTGAAAAACAGTTACTCAGTTCGGGGTTGTCGCACGACTACTTAAAATGCGGAAAAACATTTCTTATATACTCGGCATCGCCCCACGGTCAGCGGACCCACGGCTTTTATGGACCGGCCTGGGCCTACGTTAACACATTGGCGACCTCTGAAGCGAAAAATAATTTGCAAGCAGTATTGTAGGGATGACCGAGCGTGAGTGCGTTGTTTGTATGAATGCGTTGTCTGTGTGAATGCGTGAGGGTCTATGGCCGGAGCGGTAAGGACCGGCGTGCCAGGTCGAGTGTTTGGGATAGCGCGAAAGATATTGAACGAATGTTTAGTTTTAGTAATCAGGCGAGGAGTGCGTGAGTGCGTGTGTGTTTTCTTCTAACGAAAAGTGTGCATGTATGCAAGATGACATTAGGGCGAATGCGAGGGAGCGAAAGGGAGTATGAATCCAGCGATTGATTGAGCGACATCCTTAGCGTAGCACCTAACAATATAAATATTAATAAATATAGTATAGTCAAAAGTCCGTTCGAGTTTACTATCCCTCCTCACATAAATCCCCTACAGTATAGAATTATTAGAATTCGTGAAACATCTGTCACGGCATTTCTGAAAAGAAATTCAATCATTTACATTCAAAGTCTCAATGACGTATTTCGCGTCATTCGGAATCCAAGTGAATACCTGAATGACGCATATGTGCGTCATCCGACGCGAATGTGTTAAGCAGAGAAACTCGCAGTAGGAAAAGTAAAAATTCAAAATACAATCTATTCTCAATAGTCGCTTCATGTAATCTGTGCACCAACATACTCAGCGTGATCCAACGGCGAGATTTTCATTCGACAGAACAAACCAGAAACTAGAGATTCGTGAAAATAGAAACCTCATTCTCGTAAATTTCGTCTGTAAAATTCCCATCTGAATTTCCTCCGCAAATTTCGCCAAATTTCACTACCACACGGCGTCAATGTTCCCCCGAAAACCCTGATACTATCGTTAACCGAAATCAAATTCAGCCACGAAAGAACCGAGAAATCTTCCGTGAATTAAACCATCGAAATTCATCTAACTAGAAACCTTTTCCGCGAGGGCCTTTCAGGAGGCTAATTTCCATGAAAAAGAGCTTCAAAATTTCACGAGAATTACATTCCAGTGGAGAAATCCTTCTCTACAAAGGCTCTCGATGAAAATATTCGAAGGAGGAATTTTTATTCAGCTTTCGATGTCCTTTAGTTCAGAGACACCCTGTGTACCGCGGCTTCTGGGGTGGCTGTGGCGCGCGCGCGCGCGCACGTGTGCACACAGGAAGCCCGAAGGAAATGTCTGGCAGACGCCGGGGAACGTGATATCCGAAGTCACTCACGAATTCATAGGATCCCTTTCTTCTTTGTTTTCCTCCGCACGGCCGTGTAACTCGCACGCGACCACGCGTACCGATTCGGTAATGTTCTCGAGGATTTCCCGGCAATCTCAGCCCGCTTTCCTCCAAATCTCCCGGCAATGAGCCGCGTGATGTTTTTCTTCCCCCCCCAATCTCGTGCCAGTCTCGTTCCTGGCTGACGGTCAGGAGCTGAATTTTGGATGTCGCCCGGAGCCTCGTATTTCTTTCGTCCTGCGCCAGCCTTTCGTTTTATCATTTACTCGTGGCGGATTTTTAAGGCTGAAACGAGCCACGCTGCGAGGGACGCGCGTGGATATTATACAGGGTGGGTTAGAACGGTAAACTGTTATTAAATCGTTTCGTATCAAATTGCGATTACGTCTGACGTTTTTGTGAATTAGAATCGTGTCGATTTTCGTCGGATAAGAAAGTGTAAGGTACGGTCTATGTGAGTACTTGTTTCGCAGTTAGGTGAAGGTTAGGTTAGGGTACTAACCGAGTAATTATCTTTTACGAATTCAAAGCGTGAGATACTGGCAGCAGAGGGAAAACATATAATATTAATAATTAACGAATTTCAGTATTGAAATCATTTTTGAAGAAAAGATATATTCAACAATGAGGAGATAATTACGAATGATTTTGAGGAATTTATTGTCAATATTTGGATTTTTACGGTAATGGGCTAAATTTATTTGTAATTCGTCGGTAGAAGGAAATAGTTTGAGAAGACTCCAGTATAACGGTGGAGATATTATATCTTTGGGAGGGACTTTTTAATCAGAGGGAAAATTATGGTTTACCGTTATTAGCAGAGAATCCAAGTGCACGACGAAATCTTACCCTTGACCACGTTGTATTTCAAATTCAATTGTCAGACTCTCGTTAATTCCAGAGTCCTTGAAAGGTTTGCCTGGATTAATTTTCTTCGTCGTCGAATCGAAAACATTTGGCGGAACGAGGAAAACACTCTTCCGCTCTTCAGATTACTAGAATCTCCGTCTTTTCGCTCTTACTTCTTCATTCAAGGATTTAAATACAGATTTTTCTGTAATTGAATATCGACGTGGTTTAATTAAACAGGAGTGGTCAGGTAATAAAATTCAAGAATTCGGGGATTACGATGTTCAAAAATTCAGACACTTGAGAATTCGAAAATTCAGAAATTGTACATTTAGATATTCAAGGATTCAAAGATTTAAATATACAAGATTCGAAGATTCAAATATTCCAAGATTTAAGAATTTAAACATTCGAAAATTCAAAGATTTAAGGATTCAAACTTTCAAAGATTCGAAGATTCAAATGTTCAATGATTCGAAGATTCAAATAATCAAGATTCAGAGATTCCAAGATTTAAGAATTCAAACATTCGAAGATTCAAAGACAGAACTATTCAAAGATTCAAATACTCCAAGACTCGAAGGTTCAGGAACTCAATTATTTCTCAAATTCAACCGCCAAAAATAAAAGAGTCACTACGAGCTCCTCGAACCTTTAAATCTCTGCTTTCGCGTTCAATTAGAACCAGTGAAGCCAGACGTTGACGGAAGTCGTCTCCCTACCTACACCCAGAGAAATCCTCCCGCGCCGGTTTCATCGCGAAGAGGCGAAATTTTCCCAGCGTTTTACCGCGTGAATTCTCCCTGGAACGAAAAGAATCCTTGGTCAAGGGAAACTTGCGTACAACCGAAGGTAATCCGCATAAATTCCGAGTAACGATCGCGTTTCGATCGAACGGCGTGTGCAGTCGAACCGGAAACGAAGAAATTGGGAAGAAAGTAAGCAGTGTTCGAACGGTCCCAGCGCACGTATACCGCGGGATTTAGGTCAACAATGTGGAGCCTCGTAGAAATAGCTCGGGGGAATAGACTGGTGGCGTAACCGATTGAAAGTATTCTACTCGATTTGGCCGCGATTCCGTGGATTCTCTTGAGCGTGGTAATGCCGCCATCTGCTTTACCACCGGTTACGTGTAACAGGATAATCGTCGACCCAGTTCGCGAACGGAACATGCCTCACGGTGTGTTTCAGTCGTTGATCTTCGACTGACGATCCTCCTGCTGGTGTATCGTTCCCGAATCGGGGCTAATCGAAACCGTATGGAAGAGTTTTGGTCCGATGGTCTCGAATTGCAAGAGGATTTGTGGCCGATGAGCTAGCTAAAAGAGGAAAACTGAAACTTTAATGTTACTTCGGACGAGAATTTTTCACCCTTCCAAAGTATTTTGCAGTTGATCTTTCAGCGAGAAGGAAAAATCATCGAGATTGTTTTCTTCAAAGCTGTTTATTCTTAGATTACGTTCGAAGGCTGCTATAGCGAGAATTTTTTAAAGAGAAGGAAAATTCATCGAGTCGGCTTTCTTCGAGGTGTTTATTCTTAGGTTATATGTTTGCCAGTGGGGCTTTGATATACAGGGTGTCCCCTGTGTCAGAGAAAATAAGTCGAAAGTATGGAATAAATTTTTTTCATTCGAGGCTTCGTTTTCGAGAAAATCGACTTTAAATTTTCTTCGAGTACGCATGCACCCTACTATGTCGTGGATGAACGGATCTCGACGTTCGGTATACGGTGGCCAGCATTTTCAACAATTTTTCCATTAATAAAGTAAATCTTGATAATTACAGGCTTTATTATTACTCATAATCCTACGACATATGGTCTATATCGAGATGCGTTCATCCAGGACATAGTTGGGTGCACATTTCAACAATTTTTCCATTAATAAAGTAAATCTTGATAATTACAGGCTTTATTATTACTCATAAACCTACGACATATGGTCTATATCGAGATGCGTTCATCCAGGACATAGTTGGGTGCACGCGTACTACTTATTTTTTCACGTAGAATCACCCCCTCCACGGTTGTACCATCAATACTGAGACATCCTGTATACAGAATGGGAATTTTTGATCCTTGAAAGTATTTTCTAGCAGATTCTTTTAGTCAGAAAGAAAATTCCTTCGTGTTCATTTTTAGATTGGGCTAGATTAGGTTATGTTTCACTGCTGACATAACCAGTGGCATTCTGATATACTCAGAATTTGAATTGTTTTTTTTTTTTTTTGACAATTCATTTTTATGAATTCAACTCACGTTACGTTCAAATTCTAAACACACTCTAGAAGTGTCTTTTAATCATTTTTCGATTTTAAAGAAAAATTCATAGATATATCGTGTCTAAAGAAAATCTGCTCTTAAGAAAAAAATAGAAATAAATTATAAATCAATTATTCAGAAGATCCAAGTTCATGATCCCAGTTAACATGAAGACTCGCCCGGATGCAGACGCGTCGGCGTCGACACGTACCAGAAGCTTTGAAGTAGTCGTAAAAGCTGCAACTCCACTCCACTCGTAGTTTGAAACGTTTCGCTGGCCGAATTGTAAAATGGCCGACCGTTATGCGTACTTAATCTATGCTCACGTACAATAAACCTGGGTTACGGGTCTCTTTTTGAGTGGGCTGGAAAATTCTTCCAACGAGAGGGCTCCTTTTCAAAGGTGCCGCGAATCACCGTCGAACAATGCCAGACAAAATAAATCCTACGCGTTTCGACGGTCTACGCTGAACGTTTCCGGGAAAAACAGACGGTTAAAGAGACGCTAAACTGGGAGATTTTCAGCCGTTCCGTCGACCTGGCGAACGTTTTAATTGGAACTGTGCATTGGGCTTTAGTAAACCGGGCTGGTTTGGGGATGATTTTATTTTTCGAAATTGCCGTGAAAATTGCAACGCACTGGGGTAAATTTGCCGCGTTAATAGCGTTAGTTTGGTTTTAGATTGTAAACGTCTCTCTCTCTCTCTCCTTTTTTTTCTGTTTTTTTTTTTTTTTTTTTTTTTTTAGTAAAATTTAATTTTCACTGAATGAAACTGGGGGATACAGGGTGGCGCGCTTAAAACGATGGAGCTAGAAATTTGGTCCTTGAAGTGTTAATTTATTTTAAATTTCCAGCGTTAATTGCGTTAGTTTCGTTTCAGATTCTGAAGGACTCTTTTTTTTTTGGTAAAGTTTAATTTTCACCGAATGAAATTAGGGAATTATAGGGTGGCACGTTTGAAATGGTGGAAATTGTCGATTTCGATGCATTTCTTTTTTTTAAGCTTGTATGAATAAGTTATTCATTGACATAATCTTGTAAGGAGAGTGTCTTCTTCCAATGTATTTTGTTGTGCATCGGTACCATTTATAATTAGATACTAATCACGGAATGTGTTAGATTGTGTTAGGTTTAGTATTATTTTATTGTTATTCCAGACATGCGCGTTCTTCTTGAAGCCGCGGCTGTACGACGCTTTCCATACACACGCTTCAGCTCGCACTCTCTTCACACGCGTACCCACGCTTCGCACGCCAGAAGACGCACCCGTCTATTTGTCCCCCGCGCATGCGTTCGCCTTTTGTCTCCCGCGCATGCGCTCGCCTGACTGTACGGCGTTGTGCCGATCTCGCCGTTTCCGTCTTATATATTGGTTAGGCTATTTAATTAATTTCTGGTCTAAAAGTGAGCTAATTTCAAAGTTATCAGATATCTAAAACCATCTTCTTCGTTTTACCGATAAAATGAAGACGTCTATACTTAACAGAAGCAGAAAAAGGAACCTAGAAGTCAGCTGTTCTAAAAATGTTAAGATAGAGAGGTTAGTCGCATTTCATTACTGACAATTAATTTGTCTACCTATTCTTCAACGTAGCAGTGAAGTAAAAGCAATCTCAAAGTTGTCACGTCTAATTGCCAATTTCTCTATGTCACTTCTGACATTGGAAATCTAATAGTTAGTTAACCGAATCATTTTCATCACCTATCCACACAATGAACACATCTCTACCTTTCAAAAATAGGAGAAGCAATCTAGAAGTCTTCCTGAAAATTTCTAGCTAGAAAGATTAGACTGTCCAATTGTTAATCTAGAAGATCACAGATGCCAAATTTAGAAGTCACAATCCATTTTTGTCCATCATCTATGACGCTAGAAATTTAGAAATTCTAAAAATCCTGATCTGGGAAGGTTTGACTATTGAAATCTTAATCTCCAAGTTTACACATACCAAACTTAGAAGTTGCAATCAATTTTTATCCAGACCATCATCTATGACACCAGAAATTTAGAAATTCTGATCTAGGAAGGTTGGACTATTGAAATCTTAATCTCCAAGTTTACACATACCAAACTTACAGATCACTATTAATATATGTCCACAATATCATCTGTCATACTACAAATCTAAGAATTCTAAAAATTCTGATCCCTAATCTACAGGTTCACAAATACCAAACTTAAAAAAAAAAAAACAATTTCTCATATTTATCTATACAAACAATCTTCATGATCTATATACACTTGCACCTATCAAAGCAGCGAAACAAGCAAATCAATGAAATCCAAAGATCTGCAGGCCATTCAACTGGCGTTCCAGTGTCAAAGCTACAATAAAGCCGAAACGTCTAACTACAGTGGCTGGCAGAAAGTGCGATGACCCAGTTGAAATAAAAATACACGCGCCAGGTCCGACGAGCAACCAGCGGCGATCTGCTCCTATTTTTTCACCCCTCACTCGTTGCTCTTCGTCTTTGCCCCTTGCCACAGCTCCCAGAAGTGGTTAGTTATGTCGCGCGGTTTGCATTTTAAAGAACCGTCGGCTAACGACGCGTACATCCTCAAATAGAAGCCTCCAATCCCCTTGGATTCTCCACTAGAATTCCTGCAGGCGTCCTGAATTTTTTCTCCTGGAAGAAAGGTCTTCAGACTGTCATCGTCAGCAGTTAGAACTGGTTTTTCGACAGTCTTTTTCCACCAGACTGAAGCATTCTTCGGTTGATTTATGAGCGCCTGGGATTCGTGATGTCTTCATCAGCAATTAGCACGTGTCTTCGTTACTTCTTCTTCTTCTTCTTCTTCTTCCTCTGGTCCTTCTAGCGAGCCAGTCATTTCAGATGTGGCGGATTCGTTTCGACATTGCAACAGGTTTAAGCAAGTCGACTCAATCTATCCCTAGATCTGACTTAAAAAAAGAGTAATTATGAATAGTTATGGTAGACTGCGTATGAAAGTTTGAATGAAAACATTTGTTGCTTTTTAGCTGTTTTATTTAATTGAAGCAATTGACGAATTTTGAGTTTCGAGTTGTTTGGCGAACATCAGATTCTAATCTTGCGTTCCTCATTTTGGGAATTTTTCGAAGCAATTTCTGACGATCCTTTCAGAGATAGTTTATTTCTTCGATTTCTTCGAATATTTGTTTGTCTTGCTGTTTCAGTTAAGTCCACCTTTGAACTCATAGAACAATTGCCCTAACCTGCGAAAATACAAGCCAACAATATAATTGCTTGTAGACTCTCTAATTTCTTTCTAAAGACTGAAGAATGATATCTTTTTATCATTTTTGCAAGTATCTTCACAGTTTCATATGCACCAACCTAATCTTTAGAAAATTGATCTTCAAGGTGCTTTCATCTTGTAGAAAAAGTTTGCCGTACAATTATCCTAATTTTATTTTTATCTATTTTCATTCAAAATATTCTTCAAATTTTAGAAATTTCTATACCTTTTATTCAAGCTTGTGTACTTTAAATTTTAGAAACTTCTATAGCTTTTATTCAAGTTTACGTATTTACGTCTTTTGGAATCTAAATTCTGAGCATTATTGTCCTTTTCCCATCTAACGATACAGAACAAAATATGAGATCTGATGTCTAATATCTTCCGAGATCTCTCTCTTTCAGCCTGTAGAATCAGATTTCGTTTCATCGATCCGAATTGTCGTTGACTCTTAGACAGGCTGAGAGAATGGAGAACAATTTTGCTTGCAAAACAGGTATCTCCAGGAGATGCCGAGGTAATTGCACGATTGAATTAAGCTGTAAGTAGAAGCGTACAGGGGGAAGTTCGGTCGAAACTGGATGAAAAAGAATTTGGCTCGAAAGTATCAGGCTTTTGAAATTCGTCAGGATATTGAATAAGTGGAATCTGTTTGAGGAGGTTAATTTTGATGATGTCCGAAGTTTTTATTGGAAAAGTTACCGGCACGAGAATTTTGTTACGAACTAATATCTGAGGTATTCGTGTAAGCCCCCGTCGGAATGAACCGCGGGATAACTTTGTTTCAGAAATGATTTACCTTTCAATTGCCTTTTGCCACTCTGCATTCGCTGTAATTCTGCGGGAATACATCAGCACGATCATTCCTCACGCACGATAAATCCAATTTTTCCAATTTACAAAAAAGCAGCCTCTGTTAATCTTGCCTCGGAAGTACGAAAAAACTCCGCAGAAGCTCGCGAGCAATTTTTCCTAATTGAAGCACGATGTATCTACCCTAATTTAAGAGGAGAGTGTTGAAAAGTTCTAAGTCCTTTCGTGTTAACTTAACCCCTTGACGTACTGTGCGTCTAAGCGTAAGAAAAGCTGGTGTATTGTGGATTAATCAAATTTGGCAATCTTCAGTTTTACAAACTAAATCGAAAATTGGAATTGAAATTTATTTTCGTTACCGATGTAACTGTTTTTGTCGGATGTTGACCAAAATCTGTGGCACGAGCAGGACTCGTTACTGTACGTCAAGGGGTTAAGGGGGGAAACAAGTTTCAAAGTGCCAAAAAATCATTTTTTTTTTTTTTGCATAAATTGAAGATACATTTCTAAAATATTGTCCTACGATATTAACGACGAGTTCATAAAAGTAGCGAGGTTACGAGAATACTTATGGAGTTACGCCAGGGCTACAACTTTAACCCTCTACTGTTGGAGTCTCAGAGACTCCGCTGATTCTGTCTTTTTCGTTTCCTTCCATTCTATTTAGAACTTAAAATTATTACATTAAAAAGAAAGTAATGCAACCAATCACTCTATTCTATAACGTTCATTAGGAAAATGTGTAATAAAGGTAAATCGGTGAGAAAAGTTGTCGGAAGTGTTCTATATTTATGTATAAACTAATTGAAAGTTCAGGAGTTTCGTAGGCTTCGTCTCAAAAATGGTGTTTCGACAATAAAGGGTTAAACACGTGAAAAATTTTGTTTTATTCTAGCCTAAGGATATTCCTTTCCACAAAGACAAAAAGTATTACGATATCTTTACTAGTTCAGCAAAAGAAAGAAATTGTTAAAGATCGCTTACTCCCACCTTAATCAATGAACCTCGTGTATTATTTGAACCATCGTCGTTCTTATTATTCCACGTCCAGTCCTCAATTAATCGAACAAACGACCAGCCTAACCCTCGCTCAATCCTCAATTCCCCGAAAACCTCTAAAACTCCCTGGTGGCTCTCTTTTCAGACACTGACAACGAGTCGTCCGACTCGTTACATCGTCAGGTTCCCGAAATTAGCCTGCCGGTGAACTTCAAAAAGCAGCCGGCAATTCCAACTGCAGTTGCACGCACACGCGGAAGCATCTGCATTGCCTGGCCCCTTTCTCCGTCCATTACGGGGGACATTAGCGCTGCCGGCGGTTGTAGCAGCCGGGGAAAAACAATAGGTATTCCCAGGACACTTGTCCGCCTCTGCCATACTTGTTCATTGTTCGCGAGCGCCGCGTACCTAGTCCTGCCGTAAGTTCCGTTACAAATATATCGGCGGGGATTGTAACAAAAAGGGTGGAAAACGTTACAATCTCTAGCTAATGATAACCTAAAACCTGAGAAACGAGCACACTCGAATCACGGAATTTAAAAGTGAAAAAGTCCTGTGCAATCGAGAAATGTGAAACATAACCTAAAAATCAGAATCTGAATTAACTTATTAAGCTGAGAAAGGTGAATCAATTTTTCCATTGAATTACACTCGAAACAACAGATTCAATATCGAAATACTTTTCAGTAAAACACTAACCTCAGTAGTTGATGGTCATCTGCCGAAACCTGACGCAAATTCTGTTACAAATGTATTAGCGGATTGTAAAAAGATGGTAGAAAACGTAATCTCTAGCTAATGCTAACCTAAAACCTGAGAATCGAGCACAATTGAATCACCTGGGACACAATTTGAAAGTAAAGAGTCTAGTGCGATCGAGAAATGTGAAACATAACCTAAAAATCCGAATTTAAACTAACTAATCAACCTGAGAAAGATGAATCAATTTTTCCGCTGAATTCAAACTGATTTTTGTTATTTATACAACGGTGCAAGTGTTTTGAAATAATAGCAGTACCTTTTTTTTTCTGTCAGAGAGTGTTTAATACTTTGGAACAGAATTTACGGCAGGTAGAGGCTGCAACCTGACTCTTCCCCTTATTAACGCGGAGATTTGACGAGACGGGCGATTTTCACGAGGGCGAGGAAGCTGAAACGTGCCTTTTAAGCGTGGTAAATAAGGGAATCCGCGGAAATCGAATCTCCTCACGTTCTTTTTTTTCCCCAGCTCCTCCTCTTTAGCCTTGCTCCCGCGTGTTTGCCACCTTTGTCGAGGGGTGAATCCATTATGACAGGCTTGTCCTCCGCTGGGAATACGGCGAGTGAGATTTTCTTTGAGCTGCGGTTTCGATTTCTTGCTTTGAGGCGATAGTGGGTCGCTGGACGGCGGCCGAAGGGGAGATTATTGATGGAAATGTAGCCAGTGGGAATGGTCGACCATGTGGTTGATTATGGGTGTGGTGGAATTTTTTTCTTTTAATATACAGAGCGAACGGTATAACGCGATCATCTCTGAAAAATTTGTTTTCATAAATAATATTCTTTTTACGATCGTTTTTACATAAGTTTTCCAGGTCACGTTCAACTTTTTTATGCGTAACCCTATAATCTACTGTGGTCTATCGGCTAGCAAACGCCGAGGTAAATTGAACGAGTTTAATAAAAAAAATTTTTTTTTATCTGCTGGAATGATAAGACGATAAGAAAAATTTAGGTGAAATGTGATTTTGTACAAGCTGAATTAAGCTTCGAACTTACTTAAATTCGCAGTACTATGTGTTCAAAATGACGTCTACCATTTTTTTTTTCTTGCACAAGTGCATCGTCTGTGATAAAATAATTTTTATTGGTCAAGTAACAACGAAAATAACAGAGTTCTCGTTGTACAGTTTACACTGTATATAGGGATGGGTTGAAATGAACTCTGTAGAGTTATTCCTGGAGAAAAAATTAAGGGAAAACGTGGAATTATTTTTTTTATATGAGCCTTCGTTTAGGAGAATATTGATTTTGAGAATTTGTGCGACAGCACATAATGGACGTTGATGTGAACTATTTCTTCTGCTCGCATGGGTGTGTTTATTAACAGTAACAATATTGTATCCTGATTTTATTTCTGTCCTCGATTTAATTTTTTCAGTTTTTCCAAGTCAATTTTCTCGAAGACGAAAGTCTCCATTAAAAAATTTTATTCCACACTTTCGATTTACTTTTGCGCAAAGAATCACTTTATGCTTTTTGAAATTTTTCAATGCTCTAAACATATTCGACAGAATTTATTTACCTAAAAACTCGCCAATCTTTTCAAAGATTCTTTCTCCGAATTTTCCCTGCTTATCTCTGCCTGAGAAAGTATCACCGTCTAACCGCGTAAAGTTGAAATTCTTATTTCTTCGAGAGGTTCGATGTTTTTCGCACTAGTGTTCGTGATAGAACGATTACTATTACTCTTAGGAACATTCTGTTGGCATGCAGAGACCGTGGAGGGTGAAGTTCCGGTAAAAATTGTAGTTTTAGGGGAGAAGTTGGATCGTTCGATGGGAAATCGCCTTTCCAAGATAAACACCGGCGCTCGTTAGATGGAGCACGCGGTTGGTTATGTCAGAGTTCATTGTTTTCTTTCTTTTGGAACTTGCCGGACAGCATGTTCGATTAATCTATTTGCCAGAGTCAATTTGCGAAAGGGAACTTGTGTTTGTAGGAAAAATTAAATATCTGGATTAACCTTGTCTTATCCGTTGAATTCTTTTTTTCTTCTTCTCCTTTTTTTGATAACCTTTCCACGCGATAAAAAAATTTCGATTTTATCGAGGATTCCAGGGGTTAGAAACACCTTCAAATAGTCCAGAGCCTTCT
Source organism: Habropoda laboriosa (assembly GCF_001263275.1). Lineage (NCBI taxonomy): Eukaryota > Metazoa > Arthropoda > Insecta > Hymenoptera > Apidae > Habropoda > Habropoda laboriosa. The sequence goes on along the minus strand of NW_017100132.1, from coordinate 292,565 downwards.
CATCAAGGACATCGATCCGCACGACTACTTAACGCCTTTCAACGCCATTGATTAGCTACTTAATTAGTGTTCCATTATTCGAGCCAGCTTCGAGCAGTTATCGCGTTACATAATTAGATCTCGACGTCATAATTATGTAGATGTGTCTCTCTTATGTCATCCCTACTACGCAAGCACAACGGATTTTCACCGAGAGAATTTTCTATGCATTCGTACACGCACGATTTATATGCCTCGATTAAAAAAATTTCCTAATCTCCATTAATATTAATATTATTATTATTGTACATGGCTAATTGTAAGCATCATTTGGTGAAAGGTACAATATACGTACTTCTTTCAAATATTAAAATTGTTCAAACTTTAAATAATATAAAAAAAAT